>NW_025335606.1:4046-66758 GCF_004798865.1 Varanus komodoensis | reverse complement strand
GCGAGGGGCTTTCCCGGGGCGCTTCGGGGCCGCCCGTCTCGCTCGCGCGGCCCGAGGCGGACGGAGCTCCGGGCCGCGCAGTGGCGCCGCAGTGCGGGACCCGCGGGACACGCCGCTTCCCGGGGCGCCTCTCGAGCTTCCCCGCGCGCCACGCTCCTCCCCTTCAAGTCGCTGGGCCAGCTCCGCTCTGAGGTTCGTTGCACTATTACGATCGCACTGCTCGCTTAGCCCGGTTCCAGGACATTTGTATTCACCCATCTGCTCCATCTTGAAACTCGGGATTTTTCTTGTCTCTTATTAGGCTATTTACATTTTAAGAATTGTTGTACACCTGGCTTTCTTAATGTTCATTTTTCAACCTATTTTACTTACCTTAATGACATTATTGAATTATCTTTGGTCCACTAACAGTATCATATCATCATATAGATAATCTCTCCATTGATAATAAAACCATTATTGGAATCAGCAAGTGCTTCTTTAAGAATAGTCTCTGTATAAATTAAAAAGCAGTGGAGTAGGTCTCTTAAAAGCCTACTGAAGTTTTGGGAACAGACCACCTATAGTGGCAGTATTCAAGTACTGTGTTTTTCCTTTCATATTGCTCTTATAGACACAGATACTCACATATATTGCTGTGCAGCACTTCAAGTGAATCCCCATTGCACAGGCATTAAATTCTAAAACTCGTTTATGCACCAACACTTGGCAAAAACAAAGATTTCTTTGCTGTACTCATGCAATACATCACCTCTTTCTAACCTCCTTCCCAGAATATGACATTGAATCATCCCTGAAAATAGTAATGAAAAGTGAGGGAGAGAGCATTTGTTCCTAAACTCTGGGGGGGATGAATTTCAAGGCAGATCTGCCCAAATTTTAAGGCAGATCAGCAAATTTTTATGCTAGTTTGGTGTTATAGCTTCCCCCAAGGAAGCCTAGGAATCACAGTTACACATGCTGAGAATTCTGTGTTAGAGATCCCTAGGCAGGTGCTTCTCGCAGAGCTACGGTCCTCTGGGAAGGGGGTCAGGCCCTTTTAAGCCTGTAGTATTCATGTTTAAGCCATGGTTTGTGCTAGCCATGGTTGTTGCCTTAGGCATGAATGGTTTTCTAAATGTGAAAACAAATCACAGTTTGTTTTCCCTATTTCTGGTTTGTTTCTCTCTTGCCCTGCTTGCCAGCCGTCAGAGCGCTTGTGCTTTCTGGCTGGATCAGTTTCAAGACAGCAGCACAGACAAACAAGCCGGAGTCGAATTAAGCACACATCCTGACTTAGCGTTATGTGTGAACTGGGCCATTCCCTGGCCTTCACTTTACGGATAGCAATTCTGCATAGGAACTGTTCGGCTTGCTTTCTGTGAGAACATGGGATTGATCTCTTTCCTTGGAGGCTTTTTAAAGAGGGCTGAACAAGTACTTCTTATGGGTGCTTTGGCTGTAAAATGTTCAGGTCAGAGACAGGACTGAACAGGAGAATATCAGGAGGACCTTTCCTGTCCCAGTTCCAAAGCTGGTTTGTGTTGCTGCAGAGGAAACCAGCCCCCTGCCCATCGCTGTGAAGTATATTCTGGTTTGAAGGACGGGGAGAAGCGCAGGTGTTCAGAGAGCCTTCTAAGCACGAAAGTACTGCAGTATCAGGACCGCAGCCCCCCTTTGACAAGTGAAGGAACCATGGCTCTATTTATACCAATCACTGCATTGCATTTACATCCCATCCCTGCTCTTCTCCTCTTGTGCAGAGCCCGAGGTGACTTAAATAGTTCTCCACTCAGTTTCATCCTCATAGCCGCCGCCCTGTGAGGTGGGTTCGGCTGAGAGTGAATGATGGGCCCAAAGCCACCCAGTGACTTTCAGGGCTGAATGGGAATTAGAACCTGGATCGCCTGTTTCCCCAGTCAAACACTCTGATCACTATGCGGCACTGTTCTGCGAGAGGCTGGAATTTGAACTTAAGGCCTACAGCTTCCCTTCTGGATCCACTGGCTGCCCCTGACACCACGGAGCCAAGCCACAGCTGCACCAATATTCTCTCCGTCATCATTTCAGCACATTCCCATTAAATGATTCTCAAGGGGGACCTTCAGGTGTTTTCCTTGCAGCCCACCCAAACCTCCCACGCTGCGTTACACCTGTTCCTGACTCTGCGGCTGGGCAAGTGGAGGTGGGATGCACGACAGGACACCGATCCTGCAAGTCCCGTGTGCAGCGGATGCGAGCTGGGAGCGAGCGACAGCGCTGCCTTGCTGGATCACGTTCGGGGCGGCGGTCCCTGCCGGCAGCAGGGCCGGGTCTGGAGCAACGCCCAGTCCTGCTCAAGGCAGGGAGAGAAGGGTCGCAAACCCTTGCGCGCAGAGTCCAGGTGGCAGTGGCAGGCAGCTCGCCCCAGCTGATGATCCCGCCGCTGTGCCAGCAAACCTCTTGCCTGTGGGGAGCCCACGACCGGGACAGGAGGCAGCGGGGCCTGCTCCAGCCGGGTGTGCAGCACCACTCCGCCTTGACACGTGAGGAGGTGAGGTGCAGCCATCGCTGGTGCAACTGTTCCCTGCCAGTTTGCCCACCCCTTTGCAAAGCCCCTGCGCTCGCAGGGCGCCTTTCATAAGCCGTCTGGAGAGCTTCAGTACAGCTCTGGGCGGTACAGAAATGTAATAAATGACATATAAATAATACGCGTCTCTGAAACTGCAGCATTAGGCCACAAACCTATGAATGTTTAGACAGAAGAAAGTCCTACAATTTCCAGCATCCCCCGGGCTAAGAATGCTGGGAGTTGTGGGCCATGTTGCTGTCTAAGGGTACAGTCCTGTGCTTGTGTAGCTCCTCTTAATGAAGCTAACAAGACCCAAGGAGTGTGTCCGGCTTGCTTGTAACACCTAAAGAATTTCCCCAGAGGCCCTTGGGACTTTTGCATATGTGTTTACAAAAGAGGAGGCCTTTTTGGTGGTGGTGCCACAACTTTGGAACGTCTTCCCAGAAGAAGCACATCTGGCACGAACATTAAGGATATTCTTGGCACCAGGGTTTTGTTTTGTTTTTTTTGCATTTTGTTTCTTTAGCAAGCAGCTGGATCAAGCAGCCTTCCTAAGGCCACGGCCACTGATACGTTAGGCTGAATCTTCAAAGCCCGGGTGATATGGAGAGCGCCTGCCATGGCATGTTTATGCTGGTTTACAGCACCATTCGCCAGACGTCTTCTAATTCCCCCCCTTTTTTTGACAGGAAAAAAACCATGAATACAATACTTCACAACAGTGATAATATAACGTAACAAGAACACGATAATTAAGAAAAGAATAAATGATAGAGTGCCCCCACCACCCCGGAGACGAATACTACCACCATTCACATGCTATAACCATTAATAATATATAATAAACTTCAATTATATCCATATCCCCTCCAAAAATTCATATAATCTAGAGTGGGTTTACAGCCTTTGCCTTCTATCAGTACTGCTTTTACACAATCTTTCCAAATTTCATTATATTTATTTGCTTTCGTTAACCCTACAATGCCCATCGTTGGCTTTCCCAGCTGCAGGGATCTGGCTGCAGAACCGTGCTCTAGACTAAGGGTATGGGAGGGAAGGGGCTACTCCCAGACTGCAGCCCGTGGCACCCTCTCATACGTTGGACCTGACCAGTGGCCCGCTTGCCCGGAAGCAGGCCACCGCTGCTCTGCTGCTGTCTTACTGTTCATGCATGCCCTTTTCCGTGCTGTGCACATCTCTTCTGCGTCGCATGATCTTCTGTCTGCCCTTGGGATATGCTTAATCTAACATTCCGGCTTTTAAGGCAGAGTTCTCGTTTGATCTGGGATTTGGCTCCCCCTGTAGAACCTGCTATTCACTCATCCCCCAACACCTTCATGTGATTGACATAATATTCAGTCTCCCTCCATCCTGGCCTGTCTGTTCTTCTTTGATCTCAGAAGAACCAAATGTATTCTGTTTATAATTTGTCAGCTTAAACACCTCGAACATTTAGGAAGGCCTGTTCCATGATTGTTGCTTGCAGAAATCTGATACATATTTTGAATTAAAGTTGGAACTAAATAATGTAGCATGAAGCCAGGAGAGAGGGCTGGAAAACTTTCTGCGGGGAGCCAAAGGGGGTGAACTAAATGACCTAACCAGGTTTTCCCCACCTTTACCTTTGATGGTTCAAAGAGCCGATGAAGCGTGAGACCTCTAGTTTTGCCCCCTTGATGTCTCCCAGCTGCACTTTCCTGCGGCGCTGTTTTCTCCCTGTAACATAAAAGATGTTTGCATGTGTCTCGGGGGGGAAAGGCATGGAGAGAATCCAGGCCGGGTGCTCTGTAGGCAGCCAGCCCGCAGGAACTACTTACGCGCAGATCTGAAATGAGTATCTCTGACAGTCCAAAGCACGGGCTTGTTCTTCCGGTTGGTTTAGAGTATTGCTAGGCTGCCCCTCACGCTGTGGAGGGATCACAGTAGCGTTACATCCCAAAAAACAAAATACAGCATGAGGGAAGGCAGTGGGATTCAGCCAAGAGTGAACCAGGATTCAGAGTTCCTGGTTCACTCTTGCGGCCAAGCTGCAGGGAGTCGGGCTCCCCGGTATTAAGGTTCTGCCTTCTCCCCCTTTGGCTTCCAGATAATGCCCAGTCTAGCTCCAGTGGGGAGCAGCTGACCAGCCACCTCTGCTCTGCCCGTGGCTGGCCGAGTCTCTTTCAGCCTGAGGGCCGAGTCAAACGCCAAGATGCTCTTGGCGGTGGCAGGCAGGACTGGAGGCGAAAGGCCTGGAGTACCAAAAATCCAGCATCTGGCAGCATAAAGCTCTTTCTGCTAGTAATTAAGCCTTTGAGGAAGCATGTCCACCTTTTAGGAAAAGGGGGGGTGCCCTGGGGGCAGATGGTGAGGCCTTGGGCAGGTTTGAGGCTTGTCATCCCCGGGCTACTGAGAGGGGCAGTTCACGGTTCTTCAGATGCGTTGGCCTACAACTCCCACCATCCTTGAGCCAGCATCAGTAGTGGTGCAGGCAGCAGCTGTGGTCCAGAGCCACACGTTGAGGGCCACCTTCCTGCTCCTCCCCAGCTCGGGCTGCTTCCCGGCTGCGTTGCCTGGCGGGGAGACGCCGGTCTCCTCCCTTCCATCCATGCTCACGCGAGAGCCCACAAGCCACTGGGGACGATCCTCCCGAACAAGCAGGAGGTCCTGTGGGGTGGGGGCAGAGCGCATACTTTGCTTTTGGAGAGGCCCCGGCTCGATCTTGGCCCCCTGGGTGAGGAGAGGCCTTGGCGAGCCACTGTCAGTCACAATCAGCAGTTCTGGGCCAGGTGCAGCAGTAGCTTTAGTTTTCCGGTCCTCCACGCCCCCCGCCCCGTGACCAGTTCCACCACCCACCTATAAACTCTGCTCTTCTGTGTTGCAGAAGCTTCCCCAGGCGTTAGCGAAGTGATTTTTGTGGAGAAGGAACCAGCTGAGCGCCACGCCATTATTTCCTGGGAGCAGGTATCCTGTCTTTCATTTATTAGTCTTTTACCCTTCCTCCCTGCAACGTTCAAAGCTGCGCACAGTATACAGGGCGGGGCGGGGGGGCAGCCAAACTGAGCAGAAGTGGATAACCAGAAGCCAGGCTCTTTCCTGGGCGTGAGGGGGCAGCCTCAGCCCTCCTGCCGGTGGTCCAGGCCCATGACATGCCGCTCCTTCGATGGACTTACGGTAGATTTCTAATCCGCAGGGTGGGCAAACTGCAGCCTCCCCGTGTTCTCCGTCTGCAGTCCCATTCGCATAGCCACTAGTGAGGAACAATGGGAGCTGTAGTCCCACAACATCCGCAGAACCATGCCGTTGCCACTCCTTTCTGATTAGCCTCTCCATCTGTGCTCCAGAGAAGTGTAAAGCTGGCTAGACTGCCCCAGACATGGACGTTCAGCTGTGTTACCATCGCTAATTCCCATGGGCAGAAGCCTCCCTGAGGTATCTGTCGCATCACCTTTTAAATGCCACGTCACCCCCTCCTGCAGCCTGGCGTTCCTCAGGTCAGTCCCACACAGTGTGGAACAGCACCTCCCCCAGTGCGGCTGCAGCTTCAGTGATCCAGAGCGCCAGATGTTTTACGCCAGCCTTCCCCAGCTTAGGGTCCTCCAGATGTCTTGGACAGCAGCTCCCAGCATGGCAGGGAATGATGGGCATTGCAGGTGAGCACATCTGGGGGACGTCGGGTTGGAGGGGGCTGCTTTGGACTCTCCCTGTGGGAGGAGTGCTCCTTTTGGTGGCCATTTCCCTCCCTACTTTGCCTGCAGCACCAGCTGCAGAGCAGCCCCCATTGCAGCCACAGCTGTCCCCCGCCCGTTTCCGTGCGCACACCTTTGCCACCACCTCTGTCTCCCTGCTCGTACCGCACATTCCCGCTGCGCTGTCTCCCACCCCTCCTCACAACAGCTGCCTTCACTTGCGCGACACATCCTTTCAGAGCAAGCAGCCAGCGGGCTGGGCTCCCTCCAGAGAACCAGGCCAAAATGCCCAGCTCCGAGCAGTCCTGCCTTAGCACCCAGCTCCGGGGAGGGCCAGCTCTGCTTTGCCAGCTCCACGCTGACCTGTCGGTGACAAACCTGCAGCGTAATATGGCTGGCAGCCAGCCATGTTTTCCACAGACTGGCTGCTCATCACACTGGGTTGGGGATGTGCACAGTCTGAACCAAGCCGCTGAAACCGTCGTACCAGCAGGACTGGCAAACGCTCGTCAAGGAGCAGTGAAACCTTCTCTGAGAATGCTACCTGTGCGGAACATTTTCAAAACTCTCCATGCTCTGTTTTCTTCCCTGTTTTCTAAGCTCACCCTTTATTTGCCCCTTGACAAATTCTTAAATATTTCTATTGCAGGGATAACAAAGGGAGGCAGTATTTTAAGTTATTCATGGTGCGGCTTAGTATATAAACAGCCTCCATTTATTTATTCATTCTCGCTGGGTTAATCTGGGGCCCGTAACACTATAAAATAGAAGAGAGAGAGAGATCTGACCTGCAGCTGCATTTGCTTCCGACAGCCTGGCTTCGTGGAACTGCTCTTTCACTGGCTGCTGCCGCTGCTGTTCACTCTGCTGGTTGTTTATTTAGGAGGCAGAATGTGAGGGACTCTAATCCAGGATGGCAGAGAACGCGACACAGCAATGACATCAGGCCGTTGGAAGGCAGCTCGGTGGAGGGCTGTTGCAATTCCAAACAGAGTCAGCCTGATAGGTACAGGGTTGGGATGCAGCAGGGCGAGGGTCAGGCTTGCCTCAGGCCTTCAGGAATGCAGGGCGGGCTGGGAGGCGGCAGCAGCAAAGCCAGCAAATGGGTGTCCCGGGGCCACCATTGCGCGTCAGTCCTTGGGGAGGACAACCGATCTTCCGGAGGCGGAAGGGGTTGCATGGATGCGGTCGCGGGGCCACCGTCCCTCCATCCTGCCGGCTGCTCCCATCAAGCAGCTTTGGCGGGCGCTTCCAGCCCAAGCCAGAGGCGGCGGTGGAATTGCTGTGCACAGCGCCTCTCGCAGGGCCTTTTTCAGACCACCTGCGAGACTCTGGAACAGCCGTTTGTTGTCCTGCAGCCGAAAAGCAGCTTGCTGGAAGGCGACTCGTGTCACACACCCTCCTGACGTGGCACAGCCTTCCCCAGCCTGGTGCCTTCCCGCTGCCTTGGACGGCGACTGCCGGTGTTCCCTGCCGGCAGGAGGAGACTGCAGTGGGTTGTGTGGCTTGCAGACTGGCCGTGGGCGGCGGCTTCTGAGCCAGGAGCCAGGATGACTGCAAGCGAAGGCACTAGTCACACTCTTCCCTCCACCGCAGGCCTTCAACGGCACCTCGTTACTCAGGCGTCAGGAAAGCCTGCTGCCGGCTCAGTCAGCGCCTCCTGGTTCTTCAGGCCGTTGGTCAGGCGCCTTCGTTCGCCAGTCCAGAAGAGACCCAGGCAGCCGCTGAGTGTCTGGGGGTCCCTCTGCCCCACGCCTTCCCCACCTGCGGCCCGGTATCTTGCCCCGGCAGGTACTTTCACGCACTCTTTTCCCGGGAGTGGACGTATGGGTTCCTCTCTCAAAAAACTTGACTCTTTCCCCTTACATTACCCTCACACGAAAAAGATAAATTGTAGTGAAAATGATTTGCACCTTTCCATTTCCAATACAACTATTACCAAATGGTTCAGGAAGATGGAGTTAACCGGTAGACCACACTGGGCAGGTAAATGTGGCAATTGTTAATTTCAAGATTCGAGAAATGGCTTTAGTTTAAAAAATCGAAACACTAAACCACTGTCAAGGATAGGCAGTGACCCTGCGGCAAAGCCCGGGCTTGCATGCCTGTAGGGTCCATGGCCACACCTGGAGGTGCGGCTGAGGAGCAACCCTGCTGAGCACCTGGGCAGATGCAGCTGCCAGTCAGTGTCGACCGCACTATGCTAGAGGGACCCATAGTCTGACTCAGTGGCCCCGTTTGCACGCAATGGTGACGAGCCATGGAATCCTTAATCCGTTCTTTGTCCCGGTGCCACCATTTCGCATAAGCACCTCCAGGTCGCCTGGTTCACTGGCCACAGAGCACCTGCTGTGTATTCGCAGTGGTGGTTGCGTGTGCTACAGCCAGTCCTGCTGTAACTAACCCTGTGAGTCTACGTAAGGCAGCGTCCCACAGTCTGACGAAAAACTCTTCATCTGGGTCCCTGACCTCCTACCTGGGCGAACAGAGGATCCTTCCTGAGGAAACAGCGTGGAAGCAGCTGTCCCGCTTTTCGGGAGGCCCCGTTGCTATTTATGGTTCTTCACGGGGCAGCAGAGCAATGCAGGGCCATCCCTGTTCAAGGTGCTTGCAATCTGTATTCACGCAAAGGGAGCCAAGGGAGGGGTGAGCGCACCTGTGGCTGCCCATTCCTGGCCTGCCCAATGCAGAGCCTGTACGTGACACCATCTTAAACCGGTACTTTTGAATATGCCTTTATGTCGTAATGGGGAGCATGAGGCTGCTGCCTTCTGGGTTCGGTGCTCCCATGCTGAACTGGCCCTGTAGGCAAGAGACAAGGTGCAGTGCTCTTTACTCCCAGGTCGAATGTCCTTAGGCTGATGGGCAGAATTAGGCTTGTGGATTCGGGTGCCTAAGAAGAGCAGGACAGAAGCTTTCTCAGCCACTTAAGCTTTCCTGAGGGACCAGGAGTGGGCCGTGGCATCCGATGCTTCCTTCCCCAGCCCAGTGTCTTCCCTCCCTGGCTGGAATCCCCACACACGTTCCTGCTGCAGGGAAGAACCACGCCAGCGTCAAGACTGACTGATGCGATACCAGCAGCATCAAGAGGTGGCTTGGGCCCGTGAATGGCCCATGGTTAGAGAGCCAGGGGGATGCTGAAGGGGCTCGCTCGCTCGCTCACTCGCTCACTCCATGGAGGCACCCAAGGTGATGTGCAGAAATATCACAGCTTGCTATGAGCTGAATCGCCTGCCTTTGCTTTCAGAAAAATGCCTGTGTCCTTCCCGAGGATTTAAAGAATTTCTACCTGATGACAGACGGCTTTCACATGACATGGAGTGTCAAGTCTGATGGTAAGCGTATCCCAGCCCTCGCCTTCCCAGTCCTCTGCTCCCCTGCCCACTTCTTCAGGTCCAGTTATATGGCCTGCCTTACCATAAGCTGGTAGTGGGGGCAGGCCAGATTCGAGCCCTCCAGCAGCTGGATCAGAGGAGGGATCCCCTTTCCTGGAGCCCTTCAGCGGCATTCCACCCTGGCCTCCCACACTCCTTTTCCAGTTGCAGGAGCCCCGCTGCATCCCGCTGGGCGGGGAAGATGATACTCGGGTAGAAAAAACCTCTGGTTGCTCCCCAGTATAAAGCAGTCCTGTCCCCACGTGAAGCAAGACTGACCTCTGCCTCAGCCAAGCGAGGCTGTGGGAAACACAGGTCTCCAGTCCCTCCAGTCCCGTACTCACTGCTCGGGCAGCTCCTGCGAGGTCTCCGGCAGGAAGGGTGCTCCTTCCCACGCCTTCTGCTCTGATGCCCGTTGGGCTGCAGGTGCAGGAGCTGCTGCAGGCGAGGCGTGGGCTCCCCCCAAGCGCTCCGTCCCCGGATGCGCCACTCCCAGGCCTCTGCGGATTCTGCGCCGAAACAGTGAGACTTGGTACCAAGGAAGGTTCTGCAGCTGGTGCACAGTTTGCCCATTGAAGGGACTTCCTCCCATTTGCATAATTTATTCCAGCAGTTCTATTACTTTCGCACAATCCATTCTGGGTTTCTCGACACACAGTCACCCCCTCGCTTGCTACCGGGACAAAACCTGCTTGACCACCCTTCTATCTTCAGCAGAGTCTCCCCACACGCTCTCCAGCACATTTTCACAGCTCTGAAAGCTCAGACTTTAAAACAAACTGGCAAAGAAATGAGGATGAATCGTCTGTATCCAGCTGCAAGCTCTGTGCTCCCACAGACTCGCAGCACTTGCCCAGTAATGCCGCTTCTTCCAGAAAGCCCCATGCCCCTGGGCTCCATGACCATCAATGGCATCTCCAGGCTGAATCGCCTTGGCACGTCGCCTGCATACTCCTTGCCCAGCGCACCCACGCTCGCCGACTTGGAAGAGGCCGATGAGGAAGGAGGTAAGGGACACCCCCGTGGCCCGTGAGACCTCTGGCTTCTTTTCTCCCACACTGTCCTGGATAAGAAGCCAGGCATCGTGCTTGCTGGCCTTGCCCCACGAAAGCTGAGCCCCGTGGTCCAGACGGCTGCGACTCCCCCCTCCTGTGTCCGGGGCCTGTGGGTGAACGTCGGTCTGTCTCACCGTCCTCCCTCAAAGGTGACAAGGACCAGCCTGAGAAGCCTCACTTGGACTCGCGCAGCCTGATATTTGAGCTGGACCCGTGCGGGGGGAACGGGAAGGTTTGCCTCGTGTACAAACACACCAAGCCAGGTATGTTGCCAGCCCTAGCAGACGAGAAGTCGGCTGCTCTGAACGAGCCCCCCGGGAAGCTGGCAGGCCTCCTTGCCCTCCGGTCGAGTCCCTGTGCTCCTTGGGCTAGTGGCTGCGGCTCAGCACGTCTGGCTCAGAGAGCCTTTCGGTCCTCCAAGCAGCGCACGTGGTCCTCCTCCGCTCGGGGTCTGGGCGGGAGTGGGTGCCTGGCCAGCCCCCCCCCCCAGTGAGCTGCATGACCGAGCGAGGCCACCCCGCACCGGCGCTAGAGAGCCCCCCCTGCCTGCACCCTTCCCCTTGGTCGTAGCCTGGAGGCTGTAGCATCCCAGCTGGGGGAAGGGGCTTCTGTTCTTCCCCATGATGCGGCATCTGCTGCCCCCCCCCCATCTCAATTCCAGCTGTCAGCCCTGATTCGGAGATCTGGTTCCTGGACCGAGCCCTCTACTGGCATTTCCTCACCAAAACCTTCACCGCCTACTACCGCCTCTTGATTGCCCACCTCGGGCTCCCGCAGTGGCAGTACGCCTTCACCAGCTACGGCATCAGCCCCCAGGCTAAGGTGAGCGAGGGCACGGCAGCCTGTCCTGCACCCACCCATTTGCACACCTTTCCCCCGCAGGGCTTCGGGGGGGGGGGTTCGCCGAGGAGCCAGGTGGGCCCGCCAGGCACGCGTTGGTCTCAAGGAGGCCTGCCGTGCAGCATCCCGCCCTGGGAAGCCTTGGCGGTGGCCCCCACAGCGGCAGCCGGACCTCCTGCCAGACTCCGGCTCTATCTGTGTGGCGTCGGGCAAAACCCCTAATTGTACATGCGCCTCCACTCCTTCCCACCGCTTCCCTTCCCTGGAGTCCCCAGCCTCCTCCTTCCTCCCATCCTCCCTGATACCTGGCCCCTCTCTGTAGGTCCCTGCAGGACCTCTAAAACCCTGCTCCCTGAGCCCCGATCCTCTCCCCACACTTGTCCCGTGCAGACACGTATCTGGAGGGCTGAAGCCCCCCGCCCCCGGCTCAGTGTAAAGTCTTCCGGACGAAGCTCGCTAGAGCATCTCCAAAGGACCTTTTCCCCGTCCCCTTGAGGTGCAACCCGTCCCGTGCCAGAAGTCCATTGGCAAGAAACCGGGTGCCGTGGTCGAGGAACCCGAAGCGTTCCTTCTGGCACCGCACCCAAGCCAGTCGTTCCCCTCGGAGGCCCTCCTGTCCCTTCGTGGCCCAAATCCCCGGACAGGTAAGATTGACGAGGAGGCCACTGGGGCCTCCAGCTCCCGGAGTTCCTTCCCCGAGGCCTCGAAGGCCCTGGCGATCCCGACCACCCCCTGCCTGGCCGCGTCCTTTGTGCCACGCGGACCACCAGGAGCGGCTGGCGACCCCGGGCGCGCAAGGCGCTCCCCCCGTCCCTCTTGTGCCGGAGGCGTGCGCCCGGCAGGCAGCACACCTCCCTTGTCTCCAGGCCGGGGCGGCACAGCGCCGCCTCGGGGCCCCCAGCAGGGAGGCCCCGGCCCCAGTCTCCCGCCGCGCGTCGTCCCGGTGCTGGTGGGCGGCCGAGCCCTGGCCCTCGCCTCGCCTCGCCTCGCCTGCAGCGGCCCCTTGCCGTGGTGGCCCCGGGCCGGGGGTCCTGCTGGTCCCCCGAGGCCTCCTCAGCCCCAGCCGCCCCAAGCGGAGAGCGCCTGCTTCCCGGCTCCGGACTGGTGCCCGGAGGAGGAGCATAAGGAGTTTTTAACTCTGTTATTACATTGCATGTCTTCACATCAGTGCACAGCTATACTGTGATCTTATGCTGTAGCTTTGAACAGGATCGGCCCCAGGACAGAGCCCTGGGGGACCCCGCTTGTCACTGGCCGCCATCCCAATGATTCCCCACTAACGGTTCCCCTCGGCTTTCGGTCAGTCAACCATGCCCTAATGCACCGGACAGTGCTTTGGTGTATCCCAAAACTGCTCAGTTTCTCCACCAGGATATCATGGGGCACTTCGTCAAAGGCCTTGCTGAAATCCAGGTAAACCACATCCACTGCACCCCCTCCATCCAGCCACCTCAAAACCTTGTTGTAGAATCCCACAAGGTTTGTCTGGCAGGACCTGTTGTTGCGGAAGCCGTGTTGTGTGGCTGTCAGCCTCCCTTCCCTATCTAGCATCACTAGATCTCTCGCTATTATGAGCCTTTCCATTGTTTTTCCTACAATGGACGTAAGGCTAACTGGTCTGTAGTTCCCCATGTCCCTTCTACCACCCTTTTTGAAAACTGTTTAGCAACTGACCAGTTCATCTTAGGAAGACCTGCCTGAATATTTTGGGCTGCAGTGGAAGAAGAGCAGAGCAGGCAGCCGCACTTCTCTCCGCAAGCATCTCCACAGCTTGGGAGCCCCTGCGGATGAGGCCCTCTCCCCCATCCTCTCTCCCCAGATTTATCTGGCCGGCTCTTCATGTCCCCTTCCTGTTTTCCAGCAATGGTTCAACATGTACAAACCTATCACGGTCAACACGGAGCACCTCTCGGAGGAGGCGGAGTTATTTGTGAACAAGCTGGACCCCAACAAGGTTTTTAGGAGCAAAAGCAAGACTCCGGTGGTCAAGAAGAAGCTGCCATCCCAGCCCCCCTCCCAGAAAGGCCAAGCAGGGACGAACCCCAAGAATCCCCCGCCGGCTGGGAGCTCCTCGCGGAGACGCGAGGTGCAGTCCTGACTCTCTTCCACAAGTCGCGTCTCAGCACCAGTTCCCCGGGCAGGACCAAAACGTTTATTTTAAAGTATTTATTTAAGACCCCTTCAGGCTTTGGTTGAATTTCCTTAATGGCCATTACGATGCACGGTTTGGGGAACACACCTCCCTGGGGCGCAGCTTGCTAGCGCCGTCCCAGGATCAGCAAGCGCGGAAGGTGTCCCGGGACGGCTCCGTGTGGACCCCCCCCCCCCCCCGCCCAGCACTGCGGAGATGCAACGCAGACACAGCTGCCTCCCGGGAGGGGCCCTTGAGTGACCAGTGGAGCTACCTTTCCGACGGCATGTGAGCTCAGCCTGGCCCTCCCGGCACATTCCCGCACGGGGGGCGTGCTCTGCCCAGGCGCCTGGCAGGATGGGTGCCGACCCCGAGGGCTGCCTGCTGTGGTGCTGCCTCCGTGTCGCCCCCCCCCCCCGGGGGCCCCCCCGGGGCCCCCCCGCCGGGGGGCCCCGCCCCCCGGGGAGGGGCCCCCCCCCCCCGGGATCTGTCTTTTTCAGTATAATGGGTCCACCCCAGAGGTGGGAGCTGGATGGGGGGGTCGGGGCTGTGTGGAGGTAACAGACACGTGCGCAGGTCATGCAAAGCCCAGAGTGGTCAGCGTACAACCTGAGCAACTCAGCGCCCAGAGGGTGGCCATCTCCCCGTCCTTTGTGTGCGTGTGCACAAACTCAGGTGGGCCCTGCGACCGCCAGGAAATCACGTGCGCGCAGTGGCGCATCGCCTCCTTGGACGGTGGACGGGCATCGCCCTCGCAGCTGCAGGACAGCCCAGTCATGACATCGCCTCTTGTTTCCTCCTCCAGTTCACGGAATTTCTGCTGCACTTTTCCCAACTGCTCCGAGGAGGTTCCCCAAAATCCACAAATCATACACAAAGGCATCGAGAAACATTAAAAGCAGTTTTAAAGCCAGCGCAATCTTCCAAGCCACACTGAAAAGATACAGTTGAGTGTCCTCACGAACCCACTCAGGCGGGGTGCAGGCGCCCGAGCGCCTCTCAGACCCCCCAGCTCACGCTGGCAGTGCAGGCTGCTCCCCTCAGCCGGAATCGTGTCTCGGCCCGTGGGGGTCCGGGCTGCACGAGTGCCTGCCCCACACAGGCAGACCCTGCGGGTTCACATGCTGCCTCGTTTTCCAGGGGGCCCTTCTGGGGGCCCACAGCCTGAGAGCCGCTTCCTGAGGCGATGTCTCCAAGGTTGTGACTCTGAGACTGAGCAGTTTGGCAGCATCTGAGTGGCAGGTGCAGCTTCCCAGGTATCTTCTGGGTCCTGGGCAGGTGAGGGCCGAATAGGCGTTCCTCCATGCTGTCCGACAGGTCCATTCCCCGGTTTCCCTGGCTAAGACGGCTGTGTGTGTATATTCGGTGTGCACACGTCACTGATGCGCCCTCTTAGGTGATCCAGGTCCAAAGGGATGGGGAGCGGGGTGGTCCTTCAAGCGACCATGCAGCCGAGCACCCCACTGACAGGAGCTGGGGTGTCACAGCTTGGCCTCTGAGGTCCCCCCGGCCTCCATCGCCGCCCGAGAGTGATTGTGAAGGTTGATCAGGACACTATAGATAAAGATTCTAGCAAGGCTTCCCAGTGTCGGCGCAACGACTGGCACCCACCACCAGTGACTTCCTGCTCTGCAAGAAAAGGCGACAGTGGTTTCCGCTGCTTGTGGGGAGCACCTGGGGGAGGATGACGGGGCGCAGGTGCTGGCACCCTCTGAGTCCCACTAGACCCAGAGGCCAGGCTGGAAGGCCACGCAGCCCAGCCCCCCTGCAGGTCGCAGCCAGCACCTCTGGGGGGGCTCCGGGGGGAGAGGCTCGCTCTAGCCAGCCGTTTCTTTTGACTCGGGAGACACTACCCGAAATCCCCTCGAACCTTTGCCTGGCACCTCCTGGGAAGGCATCCTGCTTCCTCACCTGCCGCCACGGATGAGCCACTGGGATGCCCGCCCCCCCCCCCCAAGCCCACCTCCTCCCTGATATCCGTGGTGGCCCAGACCGAGCACGGCGTTGCCTCTGGAGCGGCCTGGCTCATTGGCCTTGAGTCGCCTCCCACACTGACCCCACGTTCCTCCCCTTCAGCAGCCCAGCGACCGGAGCCACGTGGCTCCTCGTGCCACCCATCAGGTGGAGACCCCCGTGCTGAGAGCAGCACGCGAGGGCGGAAGGCATCGCGGAATATGCGAGCTGCCCAGGCCACCCCGGAGGAAGGCGTTCCCAGGACGGGGTGTGAGGGAGCATGTCACTTCAGATGCCTGCGTCCGAGGGCATCTTACGCCTGCGTATGTGTGATGGTGGATAAACGGAGAGGAAATGGGTGCTCAAGGGTCCGCTGTTCAGTCAACGCTGTCCTCGGTCTTCGCCGTCCCTCCCCATCTGAAGGCCGGCCGCTGACGCCATTAAACGCCCTGCGTGAGGAGGTGCAGGCGTTCTCCCGGCCAATTTGCACCTGCAGATTTCGACTTCTTGTTACGGCGATCAGGTCAGGTAGGGGCCACAGGTGAACCACTGACTTTCCACAGAGCAGTCGTATCAAGGTCAAGATGCCCATTTTCCATAAGCAGCTCCTTCCCAGTAATTCTGCCTGCTCGCTACATTTTTCTTTTCAAATGGGAAAACTGCAGGTCAAGATGGTTCGACATGCATCCACTTAAACCCTGATAAAGGTGATTAAAATAAAGTAAAATATGCTATCCCGCTAAACCCTGCAATTTCATTTAGGATCATGCAGGAGGCTCAGACTGAGCTTTGCATCGGAAAAAGTTGGATGTGAAACCAGTCTTGCTGCACGTGGCACTGAATTCTGCTGTGCGCAGCCCGCTTCCCCCACTGTTCTCAGAAGGCATGGAGTGTGTCCTAGGCTTTCTCTAAAGCATTGCTTTGGACCGGGCACAACCTACAGCGCTCGGGCTCAGCATCTGCCCACCTGCTCCACCAGGACGTTTTTTAAAAAATACCCTACGGACCCTTGCAGGCAGACCCAAAGCACCAGCCTTGTGGGCCTGGGACCTGGCAGGATCCCCCAAAGTCTCAAGCAGACCCTTGCATTAGCCCTGCTGGCCAGGCCTGGGAGACCAGGCAGCTGGGGCCTCGGAGCCGTGGCTGGGCTGCCCCCTCCCTGCCCCCCAGGGGTGCAAAGCCAGCTTGGATGCCAAGGTACGTTCGGGCACTCCAGCCAGGACTGCAACGGGGCCTGTCTCAAGGGGGGGGGGGTTGCAAACGAGGTGCTGCACCCACCTGAAGACGTCCACCCCCCATCCAGCGACGGCAGTGAAGATCCTCGGCAGCAGGTCCCGGGAAGGATTGATGGCGTAGCCGGTGGCCGTGCCCATGACATGCCGATCGCTGCCACCAGCAGCCCCGTGACGAAGGCCCCCGTGCCCAGAAGGGCAGCCGCGCTCCTCGCGCCGTCGGTGGCAAGGACGCCAATCGGGAGCACACTGGCCGCAACGAACGGCGGGGAGGAGAGGGGGGAGCGCGTGACCGTCGGGGCCCCCGGGGCTTCTCAGGAACAGGGACGGGAACTTGCGAAGGGACCGGCCCCCTATCCTGGCCCAGCCCTCCCCCAGTCGCACGCCTCATAACTGCTTGGGTGCCAAGGGCAAGGGATCGCTGAGGGATCGCGGATACCCTACCCATTCTAGTAAGCATGCTTTGATTGATTGATTGATTGATTGATTGATCGATCGATCGATCGATCGATTGGCCACCCATCAGCCTGTGCTGCCCATCATTGTTGGCAATGTTGAACTCTGGGTCTGAGGCAGCGGCAGGCGGCTTCCCATGGTCCTGAGACGTTTCTGGGCAGAAGCCCCCTCATGACCCCTTCACAGGGGGAACAGCACCACTCAGCAAGTTTCTAGCTCTGGTGGAGGGTCTGCCAGCATAGAGAGGGATGCGCAACCGACCCTGGGAGGCCAGGAAGGGGCGCGAAGGCATCCTGCCTCTTTCCAGCCCTTCCCTTGATAGCCGAGGGGCTGCCCACCCGTCCTCGCGCACTGACACGTACGGGGCTGCGTGAGTGGCAAAGATGCCCCCCGTGGCCGTCGGCCCAGTCGCTGTCAGGTTGCCCCCGTGTCATCCCGCAGAGCCTCTGGGATGGGAGGAAACGGGCACACGGAGCCCTTGGATACGGACCAGAGAGGCCCAGTGGAGGAGAGGAGACCGCAGACACGGACTGGAGCTTCTCAGCGAACCGGGACACATCCTGGAACCATCCTGCCCTCGGTGAACAGCGCCCTTGGCAGCGAGAAGCCCCCTTCGCTGCCAGCGGGAGCTTCCACTCCCCCCCCCCCCAGACGCTCCTGCATGGGCTTTGTAGTGCATGCCAGGAGAGAAGGTTACCCTGCTGCCGATGTGCACCAGGATCCTGGCCTGGGGGCCGCACCGTCGCACGCAGGGCAGCGGCCCTCCCCTGCTGCCCCCGGGGGCTTGCTCACGGGGGGAGCTGCCCTGAGGGGCGTGGCGGCACATCCTCCGCTCACGTGGCAGGGATTGGGGCCACGCAGCAGCCGTGGGAGCCCGCCTGGCCCCGTCCGTTCCCAGGAGGAGGCCTGGCCCGCCAGCAGGACCTTCCGCCCTTTACGTGGGCACGGGGGCAGCTCCTGGCAGAGGAGTGAGTGACGACGGGGCCATACTGGCTGCGGCCCCTTCGCACGGAGAGAAAAAGTCCGTGCTCAGCCGTAGCTCCTGCCTGTGTGCGTTCAGGGAAGCTTCTTTCCGTAGCCGGCTTCACGCAGCCGGGGAAGGAAGGGGGGCCCGGAGGCTCCTCCCCCCGCCCTGCGCTTGCCGGTCACAGCCGCCCCGTCCTCGGTGACCCACACCAGGCGCAGGTCATCCTGTCGTCCGGACATGGCACGATGGGCCACCGGGCCGGCTTCCTGCCCTGCAGCCCCAGCCCTGTGATGAAAGCCAGAAACACACGGCGTGACAAAGGTACAGGAAACGTGTGCCAGGCCCAAGCCCAAGCTGCAAAACGCCGGCCAGCCCCGCAGGCTCTTCTGCAAGCCAGACATCGCGTCCAGCCAAGGAGAGAGAAGGACGCATTTGTGGGCACCGGGGGAAATCCTCCATCAGGCTCCTGATGCCACTGGAAAAAGGTCGGCAGTGCAATACCAGTATTAAAACAGGAATCTCGCAGCGGGACTCGTGAGCGTGCATGGATGCGAAAAAATTGAGAAACGTCTTTGAGGAGCAGGGCCGGGTTTCCAAGAAAACATTCTTGGGCCCTGAGCCTTTTCTGTGAACGGGTAATTTTCCCTCTCGCCCTCTTCTTGCAGGACTTCGGGAGGGGGCGAAGCCTTGGGGAGAGTCAACATACAAAAACAGCAGAGGAAGCCGTGAAGGATCCCAGGAACTGGCCGATCACGTGGCGCCAGGGGAGCCTTCCAGTGACGCGGTTGGCGAACGTGATGGATGCCTTCATGTGGGCCCCTTCCGTCAGCAGCAGCCGGAAATCGGCATGACAAGAGGTGGGGCAGGTCTAATTGTAGTGTAAAAAGCAGCAGCAGCAAAAATAATATTTGACATCACCTCTCCACCTCTACCTGCACCTCACCAATTTTTACTAGGGGCATTTGATATGGAGATACAATTAAAGTGCAACAACGAGCATCCTCTAAACATTCCTCAACAGAGGAAATGGGAAATGGCTCTGCGACGGCGTAGCAAAGGAAGCGTGTGCCCCCTCCCTCTCTGCATCACAGGCCGGCTGCAGCAGTGGCAAGCGGCTCCCTACCTGCCCGGGGAGGTGAGCGGCTCCCTGCACTCGGGAGCCGAGCATCGGTGGCTCTCGAGGCTGCGTCGGCTCCAGCCACGCCCTGGTGCCGCCCTCACCTGAGACTCCGCCAGCAGCATGGATGCCCAGCATGACTCTGAATCCGAAGCCAAGGCTGATGCTCAGGTACTCCCCGAAGTTCTTCTTTCCCAGCACCGCCTGGGCCACGCTGCCCAAGCCGAGAAGCTGCCAGGAGGAGCAGTGGCTGTCAGCACACCCTTCGTGTTGGCAGGTGAAGGAGGCGCTGGCCCAGCAGCCGGGGAGGCTGGTGAAGGTGGCCAGAAGGCGACAGTGGGAGGAGGGCAGAGAAAGACCTGCTCAGGAGAAGCCGAGGCCCCAGGCAGGCGCTGGGGTCAGGCTGGCCCCTCCCAGAGTTTTACTGAATGGCACGGACACCTTCCCTGTGCTCTCCTTCCGCTTGCACAGCTGCTCTGTGGGCGTGAAAGGAGCCCCTCTGTCAGTGGCAGAACAAACTCTTTCCGTGCACGGGGTCCCGGCTGAAATCCTGCGCATCTCCAGGGGAAGGTTGTCCACCGGGGCTGCAAAGTGACTGGCTCAAGGCCTTGGAGAGGTTTTGCCAGTCAGAGGAGTTCCGCCTGGACCGGCCGGCAAATGGCCCCATTGCTCAAGCTTGGATGGGCGCAGCATCTTCAGCCTCACCTGTGGCATCCCCTTCTCCGCTCTCGCCTTCTTTCCCAACGAGAAGGTCCCAGCCTTTTCCCTCTACATAGCACAGAGCTCCTGTCCCGTGTCCCCTTCTGGGAACGACAAGAGAAATGCCCATCCCAGCCCAGCATTCCCAGCATGGGACCTGCGATGGACCACGTGAGACCCTCAGCTGTGTCTTTTCTCTGGGGGGGGGGGGGAGCGGATGCTGTTTTGCGTCCGCTGCCCCGCTTCCCCCGGTGAAGTGGGACCTCAATGCCACTGCGAAAGGCCCCTGGAGCCGAAGGGCTACGCATGGCCTTCCAAGCACAGCCGACTGTTTCCGATGTGGCCACGGGCCCACACAGCCACGTAGCCTCCCGCCCCTGGCACGCCCACACAGCAGGCCGCGGCCTCCTCACCATCAGCAGGAACGCCGCCAGGACCTCCGCCAGGGCCTGCCGCACCATCCCGTCCCAGATCGTCACCAGGCTGAGCGCTCTGTCCAGCATCTGGGTGCCAGGCATCCTGGAGAGTCAGTCCCTGTCGGACAGGCAGGGATGCCGCCAAGGGTCGAGTCCGTGCATGCTGTGCCACAGGCACCTCGCTGTACGTCGCCTCCACCTTGTCCGTATATGACAGTCTGGTTAAAGGCTAAATGGACAATTAAACGGTGGAGGGCTGTGCGAGGCTGTGCTCTCTCTCCACCCCTCCTCCTTCCTTCCTTCCTTCCTTCCTTCCTATCCTCTGCCCCATGAGCCACTGAGCAATTCACAAGCAAATCCTCGGAGCATCAGCCCTGCTTGGGAGAGAAGATGACCCGCCTCAGGGGGAGCCTGCAAGCTCCGAAATCCGATCCGGCACATGAGGGGTGACAGGACGGCGCATTGAATTCGGAGGGGATTCGGAGGTCATGCCAAAGGCAGCCGCTCGAATGGAAGTGCTTGAAGCGCCTGCAGGAGCTCACTCCAGAGCTGAGGACACGGAGAGATCGTGCCACATATCATTGCGGCAGGACGATTTGCGAGGCCCCTTCCCAGCAGTGAGGCCGATCCCAGCCATTGCTGGACGGGGACACAAATCACGCCATCGGGCAGCGGTGCCCAAGCGAGCCATTTGCAGAAAAATAAACGAGGGAGCGCGATTGTTTTCCCTGGAACGGGCCCACATTCCCCGAATCCTGCAGAAATGACTCTCCGTTTTCTTCTGATACAGCAGATACTTCTATTGTGCTGCGGTTTATGCAATGAGTTACATAGATAGAATCACATAATAGTTACTGGTGACTACCCCGTATATATATTTCTCTTTCATAATACGGTAATAGTGGCATTAAAACAGCGACAAAAACAGCCTTGAAGATAATAAAGGAGCTGCAGACCAGCGTGTGCTGCTTGCGTTCCTCTTGGCTCAACTGCTCAGCCTTTCGGGAAGGAGCTCCGAGGGAAGATACGGCAGCAGTTTTCAATAACCTAGTCTGAAAAACGCTTGCGCGATGCAGCACCGGAAAATGCTGCCTCGGAGAGGCTGTGGCTGAACACATCCTTTTGGATTCCTGGGAAAAGGAGCAGGAAGGGCGCTCCTGAGGCCTCTCTTGGCCCTGACCTGCGTCTCTGCACTCCCATCATTTCCGAGGCGCCCTTCGTATGCGACAGCAGCTGCGTCATGTGTGAATGCGGCATCTGCAGTGCAGAAGGAGGGAGAGGGACAGGCGGCCTCCCATTCAGACAGGACTTCTGGGCAGAGAAGAAAGAGGTTGCTTGTGAAAGCACCAGGCAGTTGGGCATCACGTGCACCTCCGGTGCTGAACCTGAAGCCTGCAGCCCGAACCGGGATCACCTGCCGCTCCCTTTCAGCCTTCCCAGTTCCTCAGGCAACCAAGGTGCAGCCTCCAATCCACCACTCAAAAACCATTTGTGCTTTCTCAGCCACGTGCGCATTTCCCCCAGTCCTGAAAGGACGAGGTGTCCCCCCTAAAGCTTCGCAAGGTAGAAACTGCGGGTCCCTCAGACAAGCACCTGCCTTTGTGAAAGCGCCAGGAAATGAATTACCTGGGGCCGGAAAAGCAGGACCAAAGCGCACCAGTGACTCGCTCACGGAGGACGGATCCTGCCCTCCTCAAAGGGAAACCAGGGGGGGAGACCAGAGGCACCTTTGCTTCTTCCTGAGCTTGTGAAGATCCAGGGAGTCTCCCAGCGGGGGGGGGCCTTTGAAGCCCTGGGGGGAGCCCTCCCCGGTTGGAGGGGTGGCTTTCTGGGCTCCTTGACTGCGTGCCAGTGAGGAGTGGATGGGGCCCTGCATCCACGGAGCATCCAGACTGATGCCTGCGAGAGAGACTCGCTGGTTGCGCAGCATGGTGCAAGCCTTCGCCTGGCGCGGGCGAACAAGCACGGAGAAAAAGGAGGATCCTGTCGCTTTTCGGGGCGCTCCTCACCAACTCCTCTGAAGGTGCACAGTGCGCCTCCCTGGCCCTGGTCCTGCCCTGCAGAAACAGCCTGCGCGAGCCCAGCAGGGACCACAATGCGCGTGACGTGACGGGAGCCGGTGCCGGCCACCCTTCCCCCGCCGACGCCGTTCCCACTCCCAACTGCCCAGCACCGTCCCAACTGCCGACTGCGCTGCCTCCGCCACGTTCCAGGCGGAAGCCGGCTGCTCGCCCTGCCCTGCCTTCACCAGCCCGGAGCCCCATCCCGGGGTCAGAGCGGATTTCAGCCCTCGTGCGTGGAGAAGCTGCGGCATGCCTGGAGTTGAAGGGCTGGGATTCATCCCTGGAGTGCCCAAACCCAAAGCTCTCTGGGCAGTTTGCAAAGAGCGAAACAGGAAAATGCAACATAATGAAATATGGAAGTCGAACAGAATTACACCAGAACGAAAGCACCTGTGGCAAAAGATCCACACACTGCAGGAGCAGCTTTAAGAACAAATTTGATGGGTTCTTAAACAAATTTGAGAATAAAAACCCTAAGGAAATGGAAAGCTCTTGATGTTTTGGGGCCCAAAAAACCACAATCCAGGTAACATTTTCAGTGTGTTTTCCCTGGGCAGCCACAGACCGCGCTGCCTCAGGGGTGGCTGAGCAGCTGGCCATTTTCCAGTCCCAAACCGCTTTCCTTCACAACCCTCAACTCATCCAGGCTCCCTGGAGATGCGAAAATGTGTGTCCATGTGTGCACACATACAGACTGGACCCCAGACCTTCAGGTTGTGAGGAACTAAGTCCAAGAAGATTTTCTAAGGCTGTAGGAGATCAGCTGTGATTGGTAGGAAAAAAGCATGTAATCTGATGAATTTTCGGCCATGTTACTGCACATTTGCAGTTCAGCAGGATGCGACACCCCCCAAATCAGGCATTTCTTCATCTAATCGTGTCTTCAGTGTATCCTGACAGATATGTTGACCAAAGTGCCCGTCTCCTGCTGGACGTGTGCCCAGAAGGCACAACACGTAAAGGTTTTCTTTGAGAGGATTGTCGAGAATAATCATCTACCAGCGAGTCGTTCCAGATGACGCACCTGAGCAGTCTGCAGGTGGCCCCTTTACACACTGACCGTTAGAGGGTTGCACATAAGACAGACAGCCAACCCTTTCCACTAGGTTGCAGAAGTGAAACGTTGCACTGGCGCGATCTTTCCCACTTGCACACCGAAGAGGAGGTGCGTGTGGAGGGCTGGGGCGAATCGCCCTTTGGTTGCACTTCTGTTGTCTGTCAAGGGCCAGCTTGCTGTTTCTGGACGGTGACTGGTCAGAGGCAGCCGAATTTCAGGGATGCGCACAGCAGATTTCTAGAAAAGGGGGGTTTTCTTAGACCTGGGCGTGTGTCACGGATTGTGTGGTTCAACCAGTGCAAGTTCTGTCCATTGATCTGAGCAGCAGACAGATCCTGGCAGCAGTCTGGTGGACTCTGGTGATGAGCAAACCAATGACTATAAAATGATGCAGGGAAGGCATGCAGCCATTCGCAAAGCTAGACACTGCTGGCTAGAGGAAGCTTTACTGTTGGAGAGCAGCATGTGCTTTTCCCGGGACTGCAGCTGAGCGGTTCAGGCAGTGTCTCAATGCAGGCCGGTCGACACAGGACTGATAGCAGCCGGGACCAAAGAGCAAGGGACACGTCCCTCCGCATCTCCGGAGGACCCCCCACCCCCCCCCCACCCCTGGGGGACCTCCCCCCCCCCCCCCTTTGGAGTATCTTTCACATTTGCACAGGGAGGAGTCGTGCCATCGCAGTGACACCTCCGCAGCCTGTTTAAAATGCTTGCTGTTTTAATAACCCTCCAATGGACAGCACTGAAAAGGAAAAAGCGAGGACTGCCTGGCGCACCTGCCTGGAAAGTGTCGTTGGCAGCCGTGTTATTCTCAAGAGTCGGACTCGGAAAAGATGACCTTCCCCGTTGTGTGATTGTGGGCCATGCACAGCAGCACTCGGGCCTTTTGGTGTGCGGACACGTCCAGCTCTACACCTCAGGGATGCGCCTGCACTCACACACACAACCGCAACGCGGTTGCACTTCCCACCCAATGGGCTTCTGTCCGTTCAAAGCGATGCAAACCTAAATATGTGTGTAAAATCCCCGAGAGCCCCAGCAGGGGGCAGTGCAACCCCAGAAGCGCAGGCCTTCTCTGCATGGCCAGGGCTTCAGAACGCCTGGGGGAACCTGGGCTTTGTGGTGGAGATTACGCTGCAATTTAATTTTTATTTATTTAATTTTTTTAAAAAGACCGGCGGGCATTGTGGTGCTTGTCTGCAAACCGCACAAGGCTGTGCGTTGTGTCCGCTGCAAGCACAACCGGGGCCTGTGGTCCCATGAGGCAGGGTGCATCCCACGCCTCACATGGCAGACCCCCCCACACCAAGCAGCTTGCTTGCCCCCCACTGGGAGCCCAGGAGGCCCCTGGCTTCGAGGCCTCCTCCAAGCGAGGCCCCGGGGCAGGCGGGGAGTCCGAAGAGGCCTCTGGGGCACGTGCCCCAGCCGGGAACCGGCAGCACAGCGAGGGACCGGGGCAGCAGTGGGGGGGGCACATCTGTACCCCCAAGCAGGACCCTCCAGGGAAGGAAGAGAAGGGTTTTGGGGGCGCAGTGGGGGGCGCTCTGCTGAATGGTCAGGCCAGCTTAGGAGCTTTATGACATCTTCAGTATTCACTTTTTATTCGTTTTATTCCTGTACTGCCCAGTAGCCAAGGCTCCCTGGGCGCTTTACAACGCAAGAATACAGCAGTTGGTTGGTGGAAGTTTTTATATGCTGCCCAGTCATGATAAAATCGACTGCCGCGCGAGCAGCACCCCTCTTCCCCGCCGCGTGACGCAGCCTTGGCCTGCAATGCCCGCCCACCTCCAGCAGCACGCCACTCCATCGCGCTGGAGGAAAGAACCGCCGCATGTGCAAGCAGATGCAAGCAGACGCGCGCTCCCACGACGTCGACGGAAGCCAGCTCCAGAGGCCAGCGCAGGCGCACGCGGCGCCAGAGCGTGCTGCCCGCCGGCCCAGGTGATCGGGCGCGCGCGGTGCACAACGGGGGGGGACTCGGAGGCGCCCTGCGGACACAAAGCAGCGGCCGGGGCCAGCGGCCGAACGGTGGTGGCCGAAGGGGGTTGCCACCGTTTGGGTGCCGTTCGGGGAACGAGAGGGGGGCTGGGCTGGCCGAGGACTCTTGTTGAAATAGGCTTGCCTACCGATGAATCTTAGGGAAGGGGAAGGATTTTTTTTCCCCCTTTCTTTTTTTCTTTTTATCATTCTTTTTTTTTCTCTCTCTCTTTCGACCTGCTTTATAATTTTAACCTGCTTTAATCAGTGCTTTGAGTCATCCCTGGCCATGTCGACGTTTATATATCCTGGGGAACACACAGGCGCTGCTATTGGCGTGGTCACGGGCAATGTTGGTTACAGCAATAGGGGCTTAACGTGTCCACGTAGAAGAAGGATGGACAGATGGCTAACACCTATCCCTCCTTCTGGTTCTGCCCCCAACCAGAGGGCCCCAGGTAGCCTTGTCAACCACCCCTCGGGCCTGACGGTGCTGCTGCTCAATGCCAGGTCGGTCAATAATAAATCTNGATGTAGCAATCCGGTCAAAACCGCCATGTATGATTCAGCTCCAAGTATGAATTGGAACTGGGTTGCCCCTCCTCTAATTCTGGGGGAAGCTCTCAAGAAGACACATGCCATTTCCATCAATCTCCCTTTCACAACCAACTCAAGCATAACAAGAAAACCCCAATGGAGCTATGTGTGTATGAGCTGCATGTGTATGCCTGTCTTATTGATCTGAGTAGCAGATGTACCCACAGAAATGGTGGGTAGGTTTCCACTGTTCAGCAATAGCAAGAGCTGTAATACATGGAACAATAATATCCATTCTGGTCTCTGAAGCATCGAAAACATTCACTCCACTTGGTGAGCACAGCATCTTCCAGAGTCTTGCCAGTTATACTGCATGATGGGTCTCCCTTTCTATTTCCCCTTCCTCCCTTTGAGTTCTCCCCAGTGCCATGCTGGTTCTGGGCTAAAGGGTAATAATCATGTACAAGGGGGAAGAGTGGCCCATCTGTTATTGATGAAGAAACAGTAAGTGAAGATACCCTGTTGTCTCCCGAGAGACCTCTGATTTGCATTCTCAACTTGCAATTGTCTTAACAAAGTCACAGTTACATCATGTGCAGCCAAGCTCTTTACATTTGCTGCATACTCTTAAATGTAATATGAAGTCTCCTCTTGCAAGGTCTCTCTTGCATGTGCTGATCTTATGGACTGATTCTGAGCCCAGGCAAAAAAGAATGGAATGGATCCAGAATTAGTCATAGTAAGAGTAGTTGTACTACTGGCAGAAAGCAGTAGAAACTTGAAACAAGTGCTGATGAAGGTACAAAATCAGAACTTCAGGTGAACCTGAAGAAAACAAAAATCATGAGTGGAGAAGAAATACAGAACTCTTAATGTTAACAATTAATAAATTGAAATTGTGGAAGATTTTGTATACTGTGGCTTAATCATCAATTGAAATTGAGACTTCAGCCAAGAAATTAGAAGGCAACTGAGACTCGGAAGGGCAGCCAGGAAGTAAACAGAAAAGAGCATGAAGTGTAAGGATGTTTCACGGGAGACCAAGGCCATGATAATCCGTACAAATGGATCACTAAGGATGGGTATGAATGTTGGACAATGAAGAAAGCAGGCCAGAAGAAAATTGATGCACCTGAAACAAGCTGTCGAAGAAGAGCTTTGGAAATCTCCTGGATGGAAAGAAACCTGAACAAGTGAGTCCTAGATCAAATCATGAGAAAACTTTCCCTGAAAGCAAAAGTGATGAAATTGAGGCTGTTGTACTTTGGGCAATGTGAAGGTAAGATTCACTGGAGAAGGCCACAGCCTTGCGCTCACAAGCACTGAGAGGGGCAGGACATCTTGGAGGGCTTTCATGCAGAGGGTTGCCATAAGTCAGATACACCTTGACAAGCATGTAACATAACGACATCCACTGAGATCTTAGATCCAGTCAAGTTCAATGGCTATTTTCCCAACTATTGCTGAATCTCAGGTCATGAGAAGGTAAAACTCCCTGGAAAAGACAATCATGCTAAAGAAAGTCACAAGCAGAAGAAGAAAATGAAGACCAAACAAGACATGGATTTACTCCATAAAGGAAGCCACAGCCTGGAATTTACAAGATCCAAAGAGGGCTGTCATGGAGAGGACTTTTTGGAGGGCTTTTTTCCATAGGATCATCATAAGTCAGAAACAATTTGATGGCACATAACAACATTGCAAGATTTGTATCTGCTTCAGAAGGTGGACTAAAGCTGATTCTTTCCCATTGTAATAAACAACATAGAGCTACTTTCTTTTGAAAGACAGTGTCGAACCAACCAAAGGTGGCTTCACGAGTATACTTTGCTTTTATAGCAAGTGTTCATCACACATAGAAGCAAATAGCTAATGTGGAATTATATGCTTCATTCTGATATCACACCTCTAGGTCACTGACTGTGAAAAGAAAAGGAGAGTTATGTTGGAGCATGATAGACTTGTTCTACACCGTAAGTTTCTATCTACAGATGCTGTGCAACATGCAAAATAGATGTAAAAAACACATTATCCCAAAAGAGATCCAAAGCATTCATAATATGATCATGCAGCACTATCTTAAAAGTAGCTCAGATACAGACATAAACCATGTGCCTTAGGCTAAAGATTCACAGGTCAGTTTGAAAACCGTTTATATAAGCCATGGGTGGGCAAAATATACCCTTCCAGATGTTGTTGGAATGAAGTCAATCATTCTTCAACCATTGGTTATGCCAGAGAAGGCTGATGGGAAATTGCAATGCAACATCTGGAAGTCCACAAGTTGCCAGCTGATGGTTGAAGTTTCTGTTGATCTGGGGATGACACACAATGTCTCTCCACAAGCAGAATTTGGCTCATAATCAAACTGTCCCAATTCATTTCCAACCATGCCAGCAACACTTGCACCACACAACACACCACAATAATTTGTCATCATCTGAACTGATGGGAAACACCTGAGAAATAACATTTACCTAAAGGTCACAATTCTAGCCTTACTCCCTCTCCTGATGAGCTTTTGGAAAGGGTTGTGGGTGGAATGCAGTCTCTGCATGGAAGCTTTCCAGATCAAAGATGAAAGCATAGAAACATAGAAACAGAGTGAGTCCGAAGGGGTCTCCCAGGCCATCTAGTCTGATCTCCAGCACCAGCCGGCTCCGCTCATGACATGCCCACCACGTGGACGTCCAGCCTATCCTTGAACACCCGCACCGATGGGGCCTCAACGACGACAATCTTTTAAAGGGAACCAGAAAAGCTGCTGCTGGCTTCAGATACCGAGATACTAATATGTTTGTGATCAGGTTCTGCAGGTGGACTTAATTGCCTGTGTTCAGCTCTGCCATGGTGACATTCACTGTGCTTGCTGAAGGTTACTGACAACTCTGAACATTTTGCAATAGCCAAGGCAATCCTGAGAGCACTGGCTTGTTCATTCATCATCCACAATGAACAAGGAGCATCAATTCTGTTGAGACTAACGCCAAAAATTGCAAAGACTTCCTGAGAAGGCCCATTGAAAACAATGGGAACTAAGTGAGTTGTAACTAATTCCAGCGGGACCTACATAAACTGCAACTTATGATTTCAATGGATCTATTCTAAGCATGACTAATTCTGGATGCAAATTAATTTATATTCGAGGCAACAATTCGACCACAGTTGTTGTGTTGCTTGTTGCATTTGTTGACTTATCATATGTTTGCACAGCAGTGAGGAGACTTCTGAATCAGCCATGATTGAGTGTCTGGTACAAGTTCAAGAAGTGAAAGGGATGGTTTAATTATGGAGATTTTGGTTTGAAGTCTTACTGAGTGTTGTGAAGAAAGAATCAGCTTTAAAGATGCACCTGAGTTCAGGGTCTACAGAGCTTTGTATTCCAAGTCTGAGGAAAGTCTACAGGAGAGATTGGTTCCTTCATAAGCAGCTCATGAGCTTCTCAGAGGCATATGGCTGAGCACCACTTGAAACAGTAGACTGGAGTACTCGAACCTTGAGGGCTGGAGCAGACATTGCTTTAAATGTTTATCTAACTCCATCTTCCTTTTTTTACTCTAGGGTAGGCACAGATGAGGACCTACTCTAGAATAAACATGAACGTGAGGAAAAGCCAGGGCTGCTAGGGACAGATTTAAAGTAATGCCTATTTTGGCTCAGAGTCTAATTGAGCCAGGTTTCCAGAGTAGCGATGTTGCTTTCGCACTCCTGCTGCTTGCTGAGTGCACCCCCTGCTACCTTCTCGACAGTACATCTCAAAATAAACAGATCATTACAGACAACAGAACATTTTTTCCAAAGTTCTCACTTCCAAAGGAAAGAGACATCTCAAAAGGCCATCTTGAACTTTGCACCTATCTTTTTACAGCTACCTGCACTTCTCCCTTGAGTGAGCTGCATTCTTCAGTCCACTGGACTATCATCTAGCCCTTCCCGGCCTCACTAGACTCTCTGGCCTTTTAGCCTGGCATTTCTTAATTGCATCTTCCCTTGCCCCTTTCTCACCCTGCCCAATGGCTTCTGCATTGGGACAGCACTGAAAAAGTTAATCTCCTCAACTTCTTCTGCAGTGAATTATTGGCCCCAGTCTCCTCTATGCCTGCTTGCTACAACCTAATACTAAGGTTAAGCCTCATGCTTTAAGGTTCACAAACCAGTAATACATGAAGTGCGCAATCCTGTGGCATCTTGGCTTCACCTGGTGGGGGCAGCATAGGATTCCCAGCTCTGAGATTCCGTGACCTTAGAGATGAGGCCCCGGAGGCTGGCCTGAAAGGAACTGCGGCCAGCTCCCCAAGGGCCGCAAATGCCTCTTGGAGGGACGAAGGGGGCATGCTCAGGGAGGAAAGGGTGCCTCACCTGGGGCACAGGGCATAGGCATGCTGTGGAGTCCAGAGCCTTCCAGGAATCAGGGGTGGGGACCATAGGACTGTACCCTAGTGATGCAAGTTGCATCCTGATTTACTCTGGGGGGCGGGGGGGACATTCAGAGGATCCTTTGTAAATGAACACAATATAGGATAGCTGGTAGCCAGTTTCTAATAGTTTTTATGCATTCTCTCTCTCTCCCTGGAAAAAGCATAGATTTTCTTGTGCTTTTAAACATTTTATCCAGAGGTGGGCAATTTGGGGGTGGGGGGAGTCAATTTTGAATTTGAACCCCTCTGGGGTGCCACTCTTGCTGCCAATACACACCACTGATTTTTGGCATTAAAACAATTCAGCACAGGACCACAGCAAGGGCCTTTTTTTTAAGGCCAAAGTTAAATTTAAAATTTGACTACAAGGCTAAATTTGACCCTTCATGGCTTGTTGCAATAATTTGGAGACAAGAAACTGCAAGCTGATTTGCTCTTGCAAACAATTTGGCTGTAGCAAATGGTGGCAGGGCCACAGTAAATGCTAGGAGGGCAACCCTTGCAGAACATGTTGCAGAAGTATCTAAAGCCTTAGTTTATTCCTTAATGTACTTTGCTATTTTCCCTCTTTCAACCTTCTATAGCATATGTAGGTTTGCTTCTCCATACCTTTGCTACTGAATAGTCAGCTATCAATAACTCGCCTACAAGCTCCGTGAGCTGAGTTTAAGAAAAGAAAATCAGTTTACCTAGAAAAGCCAGTTGTGGGCTCATTGAACTTGATATGCAATTGTTTCATATTATTGACTTCGGTCTTTTCATTTTTTCCAAATGATTCAAAAGGCGAACAGTTTTTCCCCCTTTTGGCATCTCAACATTTGAGCAACAAAAGGGCCTCCTGGAAAGAGCAGCATTGCGCACTTCCCATTTCAGGCTGCTTTGTGGTCGAACACAACGAATTGTGATTTTTCCTCCCGGTTAATCCAGTCTCCCTTATGGAGGATGAAATTATCATAATTTGTACTGGGGTGCAACACCATTGCCAGAAGATTGTGACAGCCAATGTGGTGTTTATCTTTAGACTAATTTGAATGTCCTGCCCATTACGATGGGAATTGATCAAAACCAGTGAAACTTGGAGATTTCACAGATGTAAATACATTGAATTATTCCCTAAGGCCAATACTATTTTGGAATCAAACTTAAACATATTTTGAGTATACCCATTGAAATCAATAGTGTTAGTCGTGGCTACATTATTTCCTACAGATGTCAGTGGGTCTTCTTTGACTCCAGATCCAACCCATTATGGGACAACCCCTCCGACTCAAGCATCCAGCATCTAATAACAGCAAGGCATTCAAGCTACCTGAGACCGTGATCTTCAGCAGCAGCTTGTGTGCAAATACAGGGGCTGCTGTGACATTCAGACAGCTGCACAAGCAGCTCTGCTCACATCCTGAAGTGGAAGTGCCTGCACCAGCTGCTACTCGCTCCCCATTCTCCTCACTTTCTATGCAGGCAACTGTTCATGCCAATGATTGCTTGATCCCTTCTGCCATCTAGTGACTAAGATTAATAAGACAGAAGACCATTTCAAGCGAGGTTGTTCGAAAATGAAAATAAAAGTGAAGCGGGTAACTTTGCTACGGGCCAAAGCAGAGGGGACAGCAGGAGAGTGTCAGCTGTGACTCAGAATCAGGTCACCATCCATCCCCTCAAAAAGTGAGAAGATCCTTAAAGTGCTGCAAGGGGGTGTGGCAGGAGGTGCTGAACCACCTGCGTTCCCCTCCTGCCCCCGCTCCAAAAACAATTTCTCCCAGCCCTTTGTTTCTTGGTGAGCTCCATCAAGAGAAGTAACCCCTGCAAGCAGAACACTGATGCAAGGGAAAACACAGATGGGGTGAAAGATTAGGCATGCATAGAAACAGAGAAACAGAGCGAGTCAGGAGGGGTCTCCTGGGTCATCTAGTCTGACCCCCGACTCTAGCAGGCTCCGCTCACAGCATACCCACCATGTGCATGTCCAGCCCATCCTTGAACAGGATACGCGCGTGCACACAAGCAATGAAGACAGCCTCAGGTGCATTATGCAACTTAACTCTCCTCCTTATTCCTGGTTCACCGCCACACAGCTCTTGAAACCCTAAAATATAGGGCAGGGTTGGGCAGAAGCTCAAACAGGCTCGCTGGATGATTTGCTGCATGGGTGTCTGATTTCCCATTTTTAACAAAAGCGACAACAAAATGAATCTCCCTTGCTCTGAAATATATGGCTGAAATAAAGAAACCTGGAGGAGGCAGGTAGCCCCAGGAGTGGATTTTTGGGGTAGAGGGACGGTGAGGTAGAGGGACAGTTCTGGTGCTCAAAAACAAAAATCCCTGAGCCCAGAATCTGTTGGTTCTATATGCATGCTTTTGCACCAGGATCTAGTTGGTGGGTTGCTTGGTTCTAGTAAACAAACAAAACCTATGACAAAGTAAATTCCAGAAACCCAAAGTCTGCCCACTTCTGGCATGGGGCATTTTCATACACAAGACCTAAATGGGGTCCAAGCTGCTCCTTCCACCATCTTCTAGTTTTACCAGTGAGTTATAGCCAGTGTTAGTCCTAGACAGAGAATACCATTGAAATTTAATTAGACTATTAGGGGATACAACTCAGTGTATGATATGCCCATCACCAATATAAATTGGAAAATGGAATAGTTATTTATTTGTTACATTTATAGTCACCCTCTTTCTTCTTGCAAGGAACCCAAGGCAGTTTTCACGGTCTTCCTGTTTCAACAACCCTACCTCCCTAGAGGTAAATCCAGTCTTGATCTTACTCAGATCAAATTGCATTCCATGGCAATTCCTCGTGGGAAGGTCAGCACTGGAGAAGGACCACATCTGCTTTCCTGGAATTGCTTTTGGGTGGAGGGGAATGGGGGTGTGGATCATACGAGTGACACCCCATGGGAGGTGAGAAGCCAGCAGCAAGCAGCACCACAGCCTCCTGCTCTTCTCAACCCTCTCCAGCCCACAAATGGAATCAAATGAGAATAAGCACTTTTGCTGCAATTCCCCCTTTCCCCCTCTATGCATCTAGCCACTTCTTCCTGGACCTCACAAGTAAACAGGAAGATGGGCAAATCATTCAGCCAATAGGAATAAAGTAAGTGATGAAGTACAGAGGTACCTTGGCTCACGAACTTAATCTGTTCCAGGACTCTGGTCATGACCCAAATTGGTCGTGAGCCAAGTTACATTTCCCCATAAGGTTCAATGTAAATAAACTTAATCTGTTCTGTAACTCTTTTTTTTAATCAGAAAAATGTGAAGCAAAGTGACAAAGAACAACAAAGATCGCGGCCATCTCCCCACCCCCCCCAGCACGACCGCGATCACGCCCATCATCCCTGCAAGTGCCTGTCATCCCGGTGCGCTGGGGGCGGGGGAGATGGGCGCAATCACGGGTGCGCTGGGGGGAAGGACTGGCGTGAACGTGGGCGCGCTGGCGGGGGTGAGACGGGAGCAAATGCGGGCACACGGGGGGAGAGACGGGCACGAACATGGGCGCGCTGGGGGGAGAGATAGGCACGAACACGGTTGCACTCCTGCAGGAAAGACGGGCGCAATCTCGGCCACCTCCCCACCCCCAGCATGATCGCAGCCATCTGCCCACTCGGGGGGTGGGGTCACGGCCGCGATCACAGTCGCCACCGAATGTGGAGTTCGCAACCTGAATCAATTTTTTAATGAAATTTTTGTTCGCAACCCATTTGGTTGTGAACTGAGGCATTTGTGAGCCGAGGTACCACTGTATGTGTCGCTAGGGTGCTGCGGCAGTAGAGAGCAGAGACTAAGCAGCCACTTCCTGGGGACTTGATGGTGCTTCTATACCAACAATGGTGAAATGGAGGTCCCAGATCCAGACAACCAGGGAAGCCATGAGGAAGGCTGGCCTGGGCAACTTCTTCTTCCTTCTCTTTCTCCTCCTATATTTTTATTTTATACTGATAATTTTAATTTTGTATTTGTAAATCAATGTATTTTTTGTATTTTTATATTTAATGGTAATTTATTATGTACTATTGTATTTCAATGTATTTTATCATGTTGTAAGCCGCCCCGAGGTTTCGGCAAGGGGCGGCATAGAGATGTTATAATAATAATAATAATAATAATAATAATAATAATAATAATAACAACAACAACAACAACAACAACAACAACAACAACAACTGCTGATCTGCTTCACGTTTTTGGAAAACCCAAGGTACACACAGAGACACCATGACTAGGTCTGAACAAGAGTAAGAACAAGGGTAAGAAACCACTATAGCTACTTATGATGTGTGAACCAGACGCTGCGTGAATGTAGCCACTGACAAAGAGATGCAGGGTATTCATTTTTCACGCACTGGCTGTGTGCATGATTTGGAGGAAGTGCAGCCACTTGGTCACCAACAAATCCATGACGCAGCAAGGAGAGGCTCCCTGTGGTTTTGTCCCTCCAGGCATCGAGGTCAGCACGCTTCCTGGAGAGTTATATAGCTATGGCTGATTGGGAATCTAGTAAGAATTAAGACCACCTGTTCAGCCAAAATCCAAAAACTTCAAAAGACACTCCAGTGCGAAACCCCCAGGAAGAGAATCCCTCCAGACCGAAAGTCTCTTTGAAGGCAGGCTCCTGTTTCAGCTGCCCTCTCCCTCCCTTCAGCAAAGAAGCCAATACACTGCCCTCTTTCTTCTTCCCCACTGTGCCTGAAGCTGATTAAATATAAAAAAGGAAATTATTTGCACTCGAGCAGAAATTAGATAATGCTCAAATCCAGTTCTTTCCATTGCGTACGTATATAGTTTCCCATCCAAATGCATTTTAACTGCCTCCATGTGCACAGGTTAATGAGCAGGATGCAATTATGGAGCGACAGCGGTGTCTGAACCATTGAGCAGTGTACAAGCTCTCTTCCATACATAGGAAAGCCTCGACAAGATAACTTCTTTGTGAATAGTACAGAAAGTTACTTTGTATATGCTTGCAGGCAAAGGAAATTGTATAATTTGTGAGGGGCCATGGGGCAATATCCAACAGTGTCACTCCACAACCTCAAATAGTGCTAGCAGGGCTCCAGTGAATCTTGCCACTGTGCAAGTAGTTGTCCATCATGCTTTGGAACAGGTTTTATAAGCAATTGTGCAAAGAGTTGCACAGCAGATTGAATAAGTGGAATGTACAAGCAGTTACACAAGAGTCAAGTGTAAGTATAATGCACAAGCACTTGCACAAACATAACTTTACTATGATTCTCTTCCTTGGCATAGTTGGAAATCTAGTTTCCACTGGTACAACATCATTTGTGCTACCAGAATGGCACAATCAGATACCGCTCATAGTTTTTAATCTTCATTTATTTCAGAATAATCTTTCCTAACAAAAAGTATTTATATATATTTACCTAGTAAAGGGGTAGACAACCTAATGTTCTCCAGATGTTTTCACTTACAATTCCATACTCTTTGCCTTCCAGACAATTTGGATGAGCAGCTAGGAATTGCGCTCCAGCACAGCTGGAGGATAACAGGTTGGGGAAATGCTCTTTTCGTGCATTGATGCGTTTTTCATAAAAGCCAGTAATTTGTACATGACAAACTGTAGGGGTGATCAGCACGGGTAGCATGCATTTGTGGTGAAATACAAACACAGGTACTCACCTGTGGCTTTCAGACATTTTCCAGTGACCCGGACAAAGAAGCAAAGGGTACCCAGATGACCCATGTAAGTTTCTGCATTGTAGGTATGGATGCAATCCTATGCTTGTTTAGACAAAAAAAAATGGACTGGCACATGCTGGACATTGTAGGACATTTTTCTATCTAAAAAAGCATATGATTGTGGCTAAGATCTGCTGCTGGGGATTTAACAATTCAAAAACTGGGGAGAGCTCAGCAAAGACACGGAAGACGATTCAAAGGACAATCAAAACAATCTTACACATTACTTCCGGTTAATATCTTCATTCTGGAAAAAAAGATGGTGCCCTTTCCACTCTCATTCCAATTGGCAAGCCAAACATATTACCAAATGCAATGCAACCGTGGCTAGCCTGCCGCTGCTTTGCATGCTTGCCCTTGCTGGGCAAAGCTTCTTGTGTCTTCCAAAGCCTCATAAGGGAGGCTTATCAATAGTTAGCCAAACCCATGTTCTCTTAACAAACCACCCTTGCAAGGCACCCTCAGCAGGTTTGGAAGATGCAAGAAGTGGTGGCACCCATAGGCACCACCGCTCCCAAGGACAACTGTGGTCATGAGGAAAGCCTCTCCCATTCCTGAGGTACTAGGTATCTCCCTTGGTCTCACTTCACAAGGCGCATTGCCTGCAGCCCTTCTATGTCTGCGTACATCAGTAGTCCTGCTTGAACTCCCCGAGTAGATATTCAGGCTTATTGACAATTGCTTCTCCAACTAATGCAGCATTTTTGTTTTTTCAGAGACTTCTGTTTCTTTTGAAAGTTGAACCATCCTTTTCTGATGTGTCTTCAGTGTTATGTCAACAAGGACCTTGAAAACTGCTCATAATTTGTACATAGTTTGGACGCCTTTTCAATACTTCCTGGTGCTCTAGTAATCCATCCCAATGGCCTCTCCATAGTGTGCTAGGTCATGAGCATAAAGAAGCATGCACAGACCTAAGGAGCCCAGCTTTCTGCTTCCTCACACCCCAGGTTTTAGTAGAAGCACATGTGGCTTGGAGACCCGAATGTGGGTGAATTGCCCCACCTAAAGTGAGAAGGGGTAGCACTTTATCATTTAATAAATCTGAAGGAATGCCTTGCCCCATATTTATGTACCCAGACACAAAGATATTCTGTAGAAGCCCTTCTGATGAAGCCCTCTGCAAAGGAAGTATGGAGGGGGGCCAACAGAAGAAGGCCTTCCTGGTTGTGGCACCCAGTTATGGAATGAACTCCCCAAAGAGGTGCACCTGGTGCCTACTCTTTATTCTTTTTGGTGCCAGGTGAAAACCTTTTTATTGTCCCAGTATTTTAACCACTAAACTTTAGTTTTTATACTGTATTTTATCATGTACTGCTGCTATACCTCTGTGGTGATTTGGTTGCAACTGCTGTGGTCTTCTCATTTTCACTTTTGTTGTGGTTTAAACTTTTGTTGAACTTATTGTTTTTAACTCTGATAACTGCCCAGAGAGTTTTGGGTATTGGGCAGTATAAAAACAAAATCAATAAATGTACTTATTTATTTTCTATGCCAGCCAAAGCTCTCTGGACGGTTAACAACAGCATATTTAAAAATAACATAAAACATGCCAATTAAAACTTATTAAAAGATCATTTTTGCTTCTGGCATCCCTGCCTGAGCAGGAGTATTAATTTATGTCAGTCCTTTAGGGGGCACATTTAGAAACAAAAGGACCGTGGATCACGCATGCAGGCACGCACTCTTCTCTGCCGCCACAGTTGCAAAGCTGAAAATGGAGAGGCTGCGTTTCCACAACAGCTGGTGGGGTGGGGGACTCCCCAGGCCAGATCGCCAGATCTGAGGCAGGTACTGCTTCCCCCGCCCCCCCATGATAGAGGGACATCTGATGGGGGCATAGCCCATGGAATGCTGCCCCGGGGCGCATAGGACTGCATGGTATAATTTGATTTTAGGTTTGTCTGTCTTCATTAATGTGCCCCAGACTCAGAAAGAAGGCCCGGCTAGTTTGTCCCATTTGTGTCCCTAGGACAATCACGAATCCTACTTAACAGAGGAAAATCCTTTGAGGAACTATCTAGCCAAGTTAAAGGACCATAAGAAGCGAGGACAGTTTGGAAGTGCCCACCAGCTGTTAGCAAGGGAGTGGACAGCAATATGGATTCATTGCATTTTCTCACTATAGTGCAATGCATTGCATTTCTACCTATATTAACATAGTTATTTCTACGTTTCATACATTTATTTGTTTGTTTGTTTAGAACTTTTATACCCTGTCCACCACTTTGATGTCCTGGGATTTGTTTTCCAATAAAAAACAAAAGAGCAAAAGAGCACAGCATCCAGCAATCAAGATAAAAGCCCCAGTTAAAACAAACTAAACATTGAAATACTGGGAAAATGAAAAGGTTTTCACCTGACACTGAAAAGAACAAAGCGTCAGCACCAGGCAAACCTCTCTGAGGAGCTTGTTCCATAGATGAGGCACCACTGCAGAGAAGGCCCTTCTTCAGGTAGCCACTCTCCTAATCTCCTTTAAGGAGGGCTTCCAGAGCAAAGCACAAAGCAGTACCTCCAACTTGTAACCTGGACAGCCTATCCAGAAGGATACCATGGTGAATGGTATTGAAAGCCGCTGAGAAGTCCAGGAGAATCAACAGGGTCGCACTCCCCCGTCCCTCTTCCTGCACAGGTAATCATACAGAGCGACCAAGGCAGTTTCAGTTCCATAGCCTGGTCTGAAACCAGATTGAAATGGGAGATGGTCAGTTTCCTCCAAGAGCACCTGGAGTTGTCCCGCCACCGCCCACTCAAGCACCTTGCCCAAAATCAGGATTTTAGCCACCAGCCGATATTGAGCAGCTAACCCTGGGTCCAGAATCGCCTTCTTCAGGACAAGCCTGATCACCGCCTCCTTCAAAGGGGTGGTGACCTGACTTTCCCTCAGTGAGGCATTGATTACCTCCAGGACCCAGGTACATATCCCATCCCTGGCTTTGATGAGCAGCCAGGAAGGGCAAGGGTCGAGCAGACAGGTGGTGGGTTGAACCAATCCAGGCATCTTGTCCACATCCTCAGGCCGCAACCATCAAAACTCATCCAATAAAGATGGACCAGAGGGCACTCTGGGCATTTCCCAATCTGTTACCATATCAACTGTGGAGTCCAGCTCATGGAGAATCTGAGTGATTTTATCCCTAAATTGCTGCACAAAATCATTGCAGCAAGCTGTGAATGGTGCAACAGGATTCTTTTTTAGGCCTTGTGCCACCCGAAAAAGCTCCACTGGACCGCACTGTGAGGGTGCAATGGAAGCGGAGGAGAATTCCTTCTTCGCCACCCTCACCACCACAGCATAGCTCAATAGTGAGCTCTAAGATGTGCTCGGTCAGATTCATCATGGGATTTCCTCCACATACACTCTAGTTGTCTCCCAGTCTGCTTCATCGCCCACAACTCAGGCATATAACAAGGCGCCAAGCAGGCTCTGCATGACAGGAGAGGGTGCTTAGGTGCAATCGTGTCAATTGCCCTGGTCATTTCCCTGTTCCACAAATCAAGCAGGACATCGACAGGAGTGCCAGCTCTATCAACTGCAAAATCCTCTAGAGACCTCAGGAGTCCATCAAGATCCATAAGACTCCAAGTCCACACCCTTGCAAAGGAAGAAACTGGTCCCGAGTTCAAACCTCATGAGGAAGTGATCTGTCCTTGAGAAAGGGGTTGGAGTCAACTTCCTCACTTCCAGATCACCATCTTCTTGCCCTGGCAAGAAAACCAGGTAGAAAGTGTGACCTCTTTCATGGGTTGGACCAGTGACATGTTGAGACAGCCCCATGGCTGTCATGGTGGCCATAAAGCCCTGAGCCACCCCAGTCAGAACAGCCTCAGGATTTGCATATCCATATGCAAGATATGAAAACCAATTTCTTCCCCTGTAATGCAGTGACAGTACATCCTATGCTTCCTCAGAAGAGCACCAGCTTGAGTAGCTGGAGCAATATCATTTTTTCATTTTTTCCACACACGTATCCTGAAAAGGCTAGCATTTTCTTTACTGTACAAATGTGAACATCCTTTCCATTTTCAGTGCCCAATGTGGGAAATAAATGTTGTTTTATGTGGCATTAAGTAATTTATGACTTATGGAAGTGATGGCAAACCTTTTAGAGACCAAGTGCCCAAACTGCAACTCAAAACCCACTTATTTCCGCAGAGTACCAACACTACAATAAAGCCTGAAAACTGAGGTTTTCATTTAGAAAAAACACCTCACAGCCAGTCCAAGTAAGCAAATAAATAAATACATAAATAAACATATATCATGGATCACTGCCTTGTCGTGGCGAAGGAGCTTGCGTAGCTCAATGAAGCTATGAGCTATGCCATGCAGGGCCACCCAAGACGGACAGGTCATAGCAGAGAGCTCTGACAAAAGGTGATCCACTGGAGAAAGAAATGGCAACCCACTCCAATATCTTTGCCATGAAAACCCCATGGACAGTACCAAAAGGCAAAAAGATATGATGCTGGAAGATGAGCCCCACAGGTTGGAAGGTGTCCTATATGCTACTGGGGAAGAGCAGGGGGCTAGTACTAGTAGCGCCAGAAAGAATGAAGCGACTGGGTCAAAGCCGAAAGGACACTCAGTTGTGGATGTATCTGGTGGTGAAAGGAGAGTCCGATGCTGCAAAGATCTATACTCCATAGGAACCTGGAATGTAAGATCCATGAATCAAGGCAAGCTGGATGTGGTCAAACAAGAGATGACAAGACTGAACATTGACATCTTAGGAATCAGTGAACTAAAATGGACAGGAAAGGGTGAATTTAATTCAGAGGACCATCAGGTATACTACTGCAGGCAAGAATCCCTCAGAAGAAATGGAGTAGCCTTCATAGTCAATAAAAGAGTAGGAAAAGCAGTACTGGGATACCATCTCCAAAATGACAGAATGATCTCAGTTCGAATCCAAGGCAAACCATTCAACATCACAATAGTCCAAGTCTATGCAGCAACCACTGGTGCTGAAGAGGCTGAAGTTGACTGGTTCTATGAAGGCCTACAACACCTTCTACAATTAACACCCAAAAATGATGTCCTTATCAACATGGGGGATTGGAATACTAAAGTAGGAAGCCAAAAGATAACTGGAATAACAGGCAAGTTTGGCCTTGGAGTACAAAATGAAGCAGGGCACAGGCTGGTAGAATTTTGTCAAGAGAATACGATGGTCATAGCAAACACTTTTCCAACAACCCAAGAGACGACTCTACACATGGACATCACCAGACGGTCAACACAGAAATCAGATTGACTATGTGCTCTGCAGCCAAAGATGGAGAAGCTCTATACAGTCAGTAAAAACTAGACCAGGAGCTGACTGTGGCTCAGATCATGAGCTTCTGGTTGCAAAATTTAGGCTTAAGTTGAAGAAAGTAGGGAAAAGCACTAGGCCACTCAGGTATGACCTAAATCATATTCCTGATAAATATACCATAGAGGTGACAAATAGATTTAAGGAATTAGATCTGATAGACAGAGAGCCTGAAGAACTATGGACAGCAACATTGTACAAGAGGCAGCAACTAAAACCATCCCAAAGAAAAAGAAATGTAAGAAAGCAAAATGGCTATCTGAGGAAGCTTTACAAATAGCTGAGGAAAGAAGGGAAGCAAAAGGCAAGGGAGAAAGTTAAAGATACACCCAATTGAATGCAGAATTCCAGAGAATAGCTAGAAGAGATAAGAATGCCTTCTTAAATGAACAGTGCAAAGAAATAGAAGAAAACAATAGAATAGAGAGGACCAGAGATCTCTTCAAGAAAATTGGAGATATGAACAGAACATTTCATGCAAAGATGGGCATGATAAAGGACCAAAATGGCAGGGACCTAACAGAGGCAGAAGAGATTAAGAGGTGGCAAGATTACACAGAAGAACTATACAAGAAAGAGTTTAACGTCCCTGATAAGCACAATGGGGTGGTCACTGACCTCGAGCCAGACATCCTGGAATGTGAAGTCAAATGGGCCTTAGGAAGTCTGAGCAACAACAAAGCTACTGGAGGCGACAGTATTCCAGTTGAGCTATTCAAAATCCTAAAAGACAATGCAGTAAAAGTGCTACACTCAATATGCCAGCAAATTTGGAAAACTCAACAGTGGCCACAGGATTGGAAAAGGACAGTTTAAATTCCGATCCCAAAGAAGGGCAATGCCAAAGAATGTTCAAACTACCGCACCATTGTACTCATTTCACATGCTAGCAAAGTTATGCTCAAAATCCCACAAGCTAGGCTCCAGCAGTATGTGGACCGAGAACTACCAGAAGTACAGGCAGCATTTCGAAGAGGAAGAGGAACTAGAGATCAAATTGCCAACATACACTGGCTCATGGAGAAAGCTAGGGAGTTCCAGAAAAACATCTACTTCTGCTTCATTGACTATGCTAAAGCCTTTGATTGTGTGGATCACAACAAATTGTGACAAGTTCTTAAAGAGATGGGAGTACCAGACCATCTTATTTGTCTCTTGAGAAACCTGTATGCGGGTCAAGAAGCAACAGTGAGAACTGGACACGGAACCACTGATTGGTTCAAAATTGAGAAAGGAGTTCGGCAAGGTTGTATACTGTCACCCTGCCTATTTAACTTATAGGCAGAGCACATCATGAGAAAGGCGGGACTAGATGAATCACCAGTTGGAATTAAGATTGCTGAGAGAAATATCAACAACCTCAGATATGCAGATGATACCACTCTAATGGTAGAAAGTGAAGAGGAACTAAAGAGCCTCTTGACGCGGGTGTAGGAGGAGAGCGCAAAAGTAGGCTTGAAACTCAACATTAAGAAAACTAAGATCATGGCATCCAGTCCTCTCACTTTCTGGCAAATAGATGGGGAAGAAATGGAGGTAGTGACAGATTTTATTTTCCTGGGCTCCAAGATCACCGCAGATGGGGACTGCAGCTAAGAAATTAAAAGATGCTTGCTCCTGGGGAGGAAAGCTATGGCAAATCTAGACAGCATACTAAAAAGCAGAGATATCACCCTGCCAACAAAAGTGTGTATAGTCAAGGCTATGGTTTTCCCAGTTGCAATGTATGGCTGTGAAAGCTGGACCATAAGGAAGACTGAGCGCAAAAGGATTGAGGCCTTTGAATTGTGGTGCTGGAGGAGACTCCTGCGAGTCCCTTGGACCACAAGGTGATCAAACCGGTCAGTCCTAGAGGAGATCCACCCTGACTGCTCTTTAGAAGGCCAGATACCGAAGATGAAACTCAAATACTTTGGCCACCTAATGAGAAGGAAGGAGTCCCTGGAGAAGAGCCTAATGCTGGGAACAATAGATGGCAAAAGAAGAAGGGGACAGCAGAGGATGAGGTGGCTAGATGGAGTCACTGAAGCAGTTGGCGTGAGCTTGGGTGGACTCCAGGAGTCGGTGGAGGACAGGAAGGCCTGGAGGAATGCTGCCCATGGGGTTGCGATGGGTCGGACACGACTTCGCGACTAACAACAACATATACATATATATGTATGTATGTGTGTGTGTATATATGTATGTATATACAAACACACACACACACACACACACACACATACACATATATAAATACTTGGCAATGCAGTGACCAGACATGGAAAAGCTCAGAAGAGTTGCAGCTAATGAGTTGTGGCTCATGACATCATTGCCTGCACCGCTACTCTTTTCTGAGCATGCGCAAAGCCCCTATGTGCGCAGTTCTCTGATGCTGGACAGTTCGGGCGATGCTGGGGTGATTTGGATGGCATGCCATCAAAAAGGGTTCTACATGCCCACTGTGGCATGCATGCTATAAGTTCGCCACCACTGCCCTGACCCTACCCTGGTGCACACCCCTAAACTTAATGTAGGGTGAAAGTTCCATTGAAAAGAGGGCGATTTTGAAAAAGTCTTCCTTCAGTAACTTTTCCTGCACTACTCATATTTTTTGCTCATTCTAAACACATTCCAACCATCAAAATCATGCAAGGACACCTCATTTTTGCAACCCTAACACTACCCTGTTTCACACCCCTAAACCTAATAGAGAGGGAAAGTTCCCTTGAAAGGAGGGGGATTTTGAAAAACTTTCTTGAGAAGATTTTTCTGCACAGCTCATCTTTTCTGCCCATTCTAAACACATTCCAACCATCAAAATCATGCCAGAACACCTCATTTTTCTAACCCTAACCCTACCACGGTGCACACCCCTAACCCTAACCATAGGTGAGAGTTCAATTGAAAAGAGGGAGATTTTGAAAAAAAGCCTTCCTTGAGAAGCTTTTTCTGCACTGTTCATCTTTTCTGCCCATTCTAAACACATTCCAACCATCAAAAATATGCCAGAACACCTCATTTTTGTAACCCCAACCCTACCCTGGTGCTCACCCCTAACCCTAATATATGAAAAGTTCCATTGAAAATAGTGCAATTTTCAAAAACACTTCCTTGAGTTGATTTGCTCACAAATCTCATCATTTCTGCCCATTCTAAACACATTCCAAGCGACAAATCCAATCCCAGACTCCTGGTTTTTGCAACCCTAACCCTACCCTGGGTCACTCACCTAACCCTAATATAGGAAAAGTTCCATTGAAAATAGAGCAATTTTCAAAAAGACTTCCTTGAGTTGATTGGCTCGTGCATCTCATCAATTCTACCCATTCTAAACACATTCCAAGCATCAAATCGAATCCATGTCATCTGGTTTTTGTAACCCTAACCCTACCCTGGGTCACTCCCGTAACCCTAATGTAGGCAAAATGTCCATTGAAAATGGTGTGTCTTTGCAAAAGACTTCCTAGAACAGCTTTTCCCACTCATCTCATCATTTTTGCCCATTCTAAACACATTCCAACCATCAAAATCATGCCAGAACACCTCGTTTTTCTAACCCTAACCCTACCATGGTGCACACCCCTAACCCTAACCATGGGCGAGAGTTCCATTGAAAAGAGGGCGATTTTTAAAAAGCCTTCTTTGGGTAGGTTATTCTTCACAGCTCATCTTTTCTGCCCATTCTAAACACATTCCAACCATCAAAATTATGCCAGGACACCTCATTTTTGTACACCTAACCCAGTGATGGTGATCTTTTTAGAGACCAAGTGCCCAAACTGCAACCCATAACCGATTTATTTTTTCCAAATTGCCAACACTTCAATAATACCTGAAAACAAGGACTTCCGGTTGGCGTCATGGCGGGACGGCTGTGAAGAGCGGGGGCTCCCTTTATCACACTGGTATTTGTTTGATAGTGAGCCGTGAGGCTCATCCAAGCCCTGTTGGGGCAGGGATTAGTTTGCCCAAGCATTCTTCTAATTAGTGGGAGGCGGCAGCTCCACATTTATTGGGAGAAATTAGGGCTTATCTCAATCAAACAACACAGGGGAGAGAGCAGCTCCCTACAAGCCAGAGACAACCGGATATAATAGCATTAGAATAATATCTAGAAGTTCATCGGACCTGCTGGGTGAGCATTTCTTTTTTTTTTCCTCTCAATATTACCCATGAAAGTACTGCAGCTGTTACTAATTGGCATAAAGAAGAAAAGATAAGCCCTTTGATGGAGGGAGGAATTCTTCCTCCCCTCACGGAGTTTCAAGCGGTGACTGATCTAGGGGAGAGGCTCTTCTGGAAAGTTTGAGGCTAGAGAGAAAGACCTTTTTTTTTCTAACCTCCCCAAGGACAAAGAATTAGAATAAATAATTACTGTGGAATGAGTGATAGAAGATAAAACTGACTTTGATCGGTTATTTTGATCCTTCTTCACAATAACTTTCATGCCGAGAACTTGTAACATATTCTGAAGACAAAAATAGCCCTTTTGCTGCCACCCTGTTTTTTCTTTTTTCTCTTCTCTATTTCTCTGTTGTTGTCTTGTAATTTTTGGCAAAAAAAAAAAAAAACATTTATTATTATCATGAAAAAAATATATTCTTCCTCCTCTTCAGCTGCTACATCAGCTGCCCAGAGTCCTACTCATCAGGCTAAAGCGGCAGATGTTGAAAAATATCAAAAAGAGCTACAAATGATGCTTTCGGCGATACAGACATCCTTAACAGCTTTGCAAGTATCCCAAGAGACGATGTCAACACGACAGGAAAGCATTTTTATTTATTTGTTTATTTATTTGGAAAATTTCTATGCCGCCCCATTTGCCGAAGCTTCGGGGCAGCTCACAACATAAATCAATTAAAAATACTATGAATTAACAATATAAAATAAGTCACCCTGGCCAAAGAATAAAATAAATAAATACTATTAACAGTTAAAATGACATTTGAATAAAAAGGTCTTCACCTGGCGCCGAAAAACAAATAACGACGGCGCCAGGCGGACCTCTCTGGGGAGTGCATTCCATAGATTGGGCACCACTGCAGAGAAAGCCCTCCTCCGAGTACCTACCCTCCTAATTTCCTTCACGGAGGGTTCCCGGAGAACGGCCTCTCCCGCAGATCTCAGGGGGCGGGCGGGCATATATGGACGTAAGCGCTCCTTCAGGTAACCAGGACCCAAGCCATTTAGGGCTTTATAGGTCATCACCAACACCTTGAATTGGGCCCAGACTTCAATGGGAAGCCAGTGAAGCTGACGGAGGACTGGAGTCATGTGAACATAATGCCCAGTCCCCGTCAGCAGCCTGGCAGCTCTATTTTGAACCAATTGAAGTATCCAGACCATCTTTAAGGGTAGCCCCATGTAGAGCGTGTTACAGAAGTCAAGGCGGGAAGTCACCAACGCATGTGTCACTGTCGCCGGGCAGTTGTACTCCAGGTAGGGGTGCAGCTGATGGATCAGCCGAAGCTGAAAGAAAGCACTCCTCGCCACCGCTGTCACCTGAGCTTCCAGTGAAAGCTCTGGGTCGAGGAGCACTCCCAAGCTGCGGACCTTGTCCCTAAGAGGGAGTGCAACCCCATTCAGGACTAGGTTCAATTCACCCTCACCGAAGCCCAATCCACCAACCAACAGGACCTCCGTCTTGTCTGCATTGAGCTTCAGTTTATTGGCCCTCATCCAGCCCATTACCTTGGCCAGGCACCAGTTCAGCACAGTCACTGCCTCACCTGGATTGGTGGAAAACGAGAGGTAGAGCTGGGTATCATCAGCATACTGATGATTCCGCAGCCCACACCTCCTGATGACCTTTCCCAGAGGTTTCATGTAGACATTAAACAGCAAAGGGGACAAAATGGACCCCTGCGGTACTCCATGGCATAGCCATAGAATCAGGGGTCTCAAACTCAACTTACCTGGGGGCCGCTGGAAGTAGAGTCTGGGTGAGGCTGGGCCGCATCAAGTATTCCACCCCCACGGTGGTGGTGGGCCACTCATCCCGCATCGCTCCCAGAGGCTGGCCTGGGCACCACCAGCGCTTTGAAGGCCGCAGGGCCCCTTCCTCGTGCCCCGCCCGTCCCGATGCGCAGCTTAGAGGGAACATTGCGCCCAGGGTAACAACTCACGCAGGTGCATGTGAGAAAAACGCACGGGCCACACTATCATTAAACTTTGATATCAAGTGGGGGCCACAAAATATCGTCCCACGGGCCGCAATTGGCCCACGGGCCGTGCGTTTGAGACCCCTGATTTTAATTGAACAAAAAGACCCCTGATTTTAATTGAACAAAAACTGGATAATTCTAGTAAGGAGGTATCAACCCAATCGGTGGATGTTCACCTAAAACTGAACAGAATGCACAAAAAATAAAGAGACACAATTAATAAAGCAAACAAACAAGTCACTATGGGATTTGCTTGCTATACTAGAGATGAAGAAGGTACCTAACTATTTGAGAGAGATTATGTTTAGGTGGTGAATGACAGAAGGAATATTTTTCACCTGGAACTTTACAAGATATAAATTGGACTCGACTTTTAAGGCACAAGAGTTTTATGAAAAACTTAGAAGTATGCTTCAAGAGGAAGAACCGGGTGCCTCAAAAGGAGGGATAGATGTTGAACCAATGGAACTAACAACATATTATTCTGACTAACAACAAGAAGTACAGACATTGGAAGTGGACACTGATTTACAACAAGAAGTACAGATACGGAAAACAGAGGAAGGGAGAAGAGGTAGAGGTGTAAAGAAGAAATAAGAGAATTTTGTATTTTAAAAGGAAAGATTTGCAAATGGATTGGCACATTTATATGTGGTATGAAAAGGCTAAGTCACATGGTTCTTTTTTAAGTCACTATATTAGAAAATCATTAATGTCGGTGGGGGGAAAATTAAAGATAAAATTGTATAAACTTGATAGGAAAATGGAAGGCGAATAGATTAAGGAAACTGATAATGTGGGCACAAAATTTTGGATATAATATTGAATTAGAAAAATGGTAAAAGCTGAAGGAGAGAAATATCAAGGTAATATTAGCAACTTTGTATAAAGAAAACTTGTACAAAATGTTTTATAGATGGTATCTGTCACCAAATAGATTAGCTGTTTCCAAATATGTTAAATGGATGTTGGAAGTATAAATATAAATTGGGTACTTTTACTATATGTGGTAGATTTGTGATAATGTGAAAAACTATTGGATTAAAATACATTTAGGCATTATACTGGAGGATATTAGTAAACAAGAAATGTATTCAATTTTACAAGTAATCACTTTGGCGATGATTGTATTCGCTCAGTACTGGAAAAGTGAAGAACTACCCATCGATGAATTGATTAAAAAAAAAAACCTGGACTGTGCAGAAATAGACAGATTGAATTTATCATTGAAGGAGAAGGAAGATATTGACTTCTATCAAACTTGGGACTCTTTTTATTATTGGCTAGAGAAACGGGACTTTGCATAGATTTAAATATGTTTTTAAAGTTATTATAAATGGGAAAAGAAGGGTGTGGGGGCTGACCCAGCGGGCTCGATGTTTTTTTGATGATGGACGTTGTTTGTAGTTCGTTGTTTTTTAGGATTATAATTCAAATAAAACTTATTTTAAAAAATAATACCTGAAAACTGACATTTTAGTTTAGAAAAACAACCCACAGCCAGTCCAGGCAAATGCATATATCTATCTATCCTTGGCAGCGCACTGACCGGCCATTCCACAGCTTGAACAAGTTGCAGCTAAGGCGTCGCAGGTCGTGACGTCTTCGCCTGGCACCACTACTCCTTTCCAAGCATGTGCCTCACTGCTATGTGCGCTGTTATCTGATGCTCAGCTTCTGGGGCGATGCTGGGGCGACTTGGCTTGCGTGCCGACAGAGAGGGCTCTGTGTGCCCACTGTGGCTTGTGTGCCATAGGTTCTCCACCGCTGACTTATGGTAACCTGATGAATGAAACCCTCCAAACCAGCCTGTGCTTGACAGTCCTGCTCAGCTTTCATAAACTCAAGACTGTGGCTTCCTTTATTGGGGCCATCCATCTCATAGCTGGTCTTCTGCCTTCAACTTTCCCCTTCCCTTCTCATGTTGTGGCTTAAGCAGGATAGCTTTAGTTTTGCCATTTTTGCTTGCAGGGAACATTTTGGCTTGATTTGATCTAGGACCCAGCCTTCGGCTTTCTGTCAGTCCAGGGTTCTCTTCCAGTACTGTGGTTCAGCTGCATCAGTTTTCTTTCAGTCAGGCTTCTCCACTGTCCAGCTTAATGACTGGGAATACAAGAGAATGGATAATCTTGGCCTTGGTCTCCAGTGAAGCATCCTTACACTTGATCATCTCTAGTTCTTTCATTGCTGCTCTTCCAAGTCTTGGCCTTCTTCAAATTTCTAGGCTGCAGTCTCCATTTGGATTGATGACTAAGGCAAGTATGCAAACTTTTTATAGATCACAAAAAAATTAAAGATTACTTTTTTTAAAAAAATGAGAAGATTAAAATAGCAGCCTGCTAAAACAATATTATATATATAAAATGTAAAACAATGTAGCAGAACAAAAGCTCACCAGCAAAGGAAGGGCCAGGCAGAACTCCCTGGGCAGAGCTCCAGAGCCTGGAGGCAGCCCCTGAGACGCCCTTCTCCCCTGTTCCAAACTACCAGACCTTCAGTGTTGGTAGAATCTGTACTTTTGGAGGCCCATATCTGAGGGCTGCAGCTCTGCACAGGTGTAACCTGACACTACTAGCTGGGGTATTATTCCTCAGTTCTGGAAGCAGTGGGCACAAGGTGAACTAGCTTGATCCTGCATTTGTTAAACGGGTTAGGTGATAAAAATCCTTCAGGTAAGGGAAGATCTGAGGCAAAGGAAGATATCAAAAAGTCTTTGCTACTTACCTCTTAACAGTGGGCCAGAAAAACAATTGCTCCAGGAAAAATAGTATGAAAAATGAATGTCACCATATTTCTAGGTCCCCAGGAATTCTCTCATATTTCTGTACGATTGTCACTGTGGGTTTTCCTTAAGGCAGTACATGAATTTGTCCAAGGAATATTGTCAGCACCAAAAGCTCAAGTGATGTGACTCCTTGGGATGCAATTGTTAAAGGGTCAATCGCTTCTTGATTCAGGGAGCCTTCCAATGGTGTTGGGGGTGGGGGGGGGCAGGGACCCATCATGAAGGAAGAGCAAACTTCTTCCCCTGAGCTGAGGGTGGTGGGGGTTCATATGTGAAAGAGTCACATGAAACCAGAATGGTTTTTTTTTTTTTTTGGTGAGAAACAGAGAAAGAGGGCACAGGGGTTTGTGGAGTTTTGTAAACTCTGTTTCCACAGTGTGTATGAGAGAGAATTCCCATTGAACTCATGACATATGTATGCATGTGTTGTAAAAAATTCTTTACCGCTAAAAGGATCTAAGAATTTGCCCTGGGATGAGGCAAATTTGTTGTCTGCCCAGAAAAAAAGGAAGACCCGTTGTTAATGCAATCTGCATGTAGCCAAGCACATAAATATGAACAAGCATTGCTCTATATGTATCTGTACCAATAACAATAGCATCTTATTATGCTCTATTATAAGACGCGGCTTACAATTTAAACAGAATCCTTGTTGTTGTTTCATTTCTATACAGCTGAAACTGACTGGGCAGTTTACAACAAAGTATAGCAACAACACTACATAAATATTGCCATCCAGTGGTATGATAATGTATTGTCTCCATGAACTAAGTTTGCTACTGTTGTAAGAATAATGTGTGCAAGTGAAAGTAGAAGGACTGACTTGAGAGTGTAGAGAATGGAGCCTGAGGAATGCTAATACACCAAGGATACCTCTCCAAAGATGTGCCTCCAACAGGACAGGAGCAGCCTGCCTGCTTGGACACCATGGATAGCAGTGACCTTTCAAACACGCAACTGGGTGAGAGACAAAGCAAGGAAACCTTAACTTCAAAATAAAAATCCTACAGAGCAAGACAGCGAGCTAATTTCAACCAAGCAACGATCAAAAGATCAGGCTATGTTGCCATTTTCATTATGAAGATGAATGGATTTATGCCAACTGTTTTAAAAGATAATAGTGCAGAAAGCAAAATCAAGTATCTGGATCTACTGTGCGACAGTATTTTCACACAAAGCTTATAAAGTTTCAAAAGATAAACTTTAGTCAGAATACGATTACTCAAACAGATAGATTTTTATCTTCCTGATATTAATTGCTATTAATTGCAGTTGCCTATTTTACCTCTTCTCTCATTCTCTCTCTCTCCCCACACCCTGCAGCTTAGGAAGGCATTGTTACTAATATTTCCTTTTTGCTTATCATTGGTTTCCAAGACATTTGTAAAGTCTACCTTCTACATACTCATAACCCTTTTTCCCTGACTTAGTGCTCTTCAAATGTTTAAAGTCTCATCTCCAATAATCCCTGACCATAGGTACTGCTGATGGGAGCTGATGGGACTTGTAGTCCATGAGATATGAAGCCAGTCTTAGGAACTGTGAGAGTCCAGGTAGGGAAAGACTTGTATAAAGCAAACATTGCCTTGGGAATCAGGATATGATCCAAATAAATGCTGATAAAAAATTGAAGTAGCCCACTGCATACAATGCTTATCTGAGTGTGAAGCGGCTATGGGCAGTTGATAGAGGGGCAGTTGTGTCAGCTGACCTGCAGGATGGTACAGCACCTTCAGCTGGACTGAGTCCCTCAGCAGCAACTAGTCCAGGGGTCCTCAAACTTTTTAAACAGGGGGCCGGTTCACTGTCCCTCAGGCTGTTGGGTGGCCGGACTATAGTTTGAAAAAAGTATGGACGAATTCCTATGCACACTGCACATATCTTATTTGTAGTGCAAAAAACAGGAAGAAACAATACAATATTTAAAATGAAGAACAATTTTAATCAACATAAACGTATTACTATTTCAATGGGAAGTATGGGCCTGCTTTTGGGTAATGAGATGGTCATTGTCCGGTTCCATATTCGTCACTGCTAGTGATGCAAGTGTGCATCAGTTAGTCTGGATCTGGTTGGAGATTTCAGATGTTTCAATCAGGAAAAAGTCTGTTCACAGACACAGGTGCTGCCAAAGATGGTTGCCACGTTGAGTGCATGGTTCCTGAGATTAAGATATGTCTCAGAGGGGAGAGATGCATAGAAATCAGTAAGGCTGCTTGAGTTGAATGTGACTTTCAGAGAGTCACAATTCTGTAGTTCGGCCAGTTCCTTTTCGTAATTCGGATCAACAATTTCAATGTCAACAGAAAATGGGTTCCGGAAAAGCTGTATGTCCTGTTCATGGAGATGAAGCTCTTTAAATCTAATTTGAAACTCCTTTTGCAACATTTTCAGTGAATCCACACATGTTTTGCTTGGGAATGCGAATGCTGGTTTTTCCACCAACAGGTTTTGAGTTGTGGAGAGATGGCAGAAGTTTTCCTCCTTCACTTGTTTAATGAGGAGGTCTAATTTTACTTCAAATGCTTCACATGTGAATGCATAGCACTGATGAGCTTCCCCTTTCCTTGAAGACGCACATATGTCTCTGCATGTAGTTTGTAAAGATGGACTGGGGTTGCAGGACTTAATGAATGTTCAGTGAGTTTCTCTCTTTTAAAATCTGTGTTATTTTTTTTTTAATTAAAGAATGTTTGCTCTGCTCGCTCGGACTGCAGCAGAAGCCCAAGATGATGCTGCGCCGCCTGCCGAAAGGGAGAGCACGACACGAGGGAAGCCATGAGGGTGTGCTCTCCTCGGCCGAGGCCTTCCTGGCTCCTTGGTGCTGCCCCGCTTCTGAGCTGGAGGAAGGTCCCCTCGCAGGTGCTCACCCGGCTCCAGGCGAGAGAGGCCAGAGAGGCGAGCACGGGGCAGCTCCCTTGGCTGAGAGAGGGCCACAAGGAGGGAGGTAAGGGCTGCTTTCTGAGGTGAGGAGAGGCGAGGGATGGGGCCGTGGCCAGCCAAGTGGGGCGCCTCCTGCCTCTCCCCGCCACAGGGGTAAGAAGCATGGCAGCCACTCGACGGCAGTGGCAGCTTGCCCTGAGAAGGCCATGGTGGAGGCCTGCTCCCACTCCACCTCTCCCCACCACGGGGGGAAGAAGCATCAGGGCCACTCGATGGTGACAGCAGCTTGTACTGAGAAGGCCAGGGCAGAGGTGTGGGAGCTGCGGCCCCACTCCCGCTCTGCCCCCGGGCTTGGCAAGGCAGCCACGGCTTGCTCCACAGCCTGGGGACATGGCTCATATAGTTAAAAATATATTTTAAAAGTTATATTTTTCTTACCTTCTATCCTTTTTTAGTGTCTTCTTCTCTCTCTCTCTCTTCCCACCGCCCTCCTCTCTTCTGTATTCCCACTCTGTATTCAGAGCCAACACATGTGTACAATAGGGGGAAGAGCTGGTGCACATGCAGTTGAAGGGAGCTGTTACAATTTGGTGCATGCACTGGCTCTCTGCTAGACTCTGAAACCGAAAGAGTTTCAGAGAATGCCTGCGCCAACTCAGAGCTTTCAGACTCGTTCGGAGATTGTTTTCTCCGAACAAGTCTGAAAGCTCTGAAGCAGGCCAGGTAAATGACCCTGGTGGGCCATATCCGGCCCACGGGCCATAGTTTGAGGACCCTTGATCTAGTCTCTTTTTGGTCATTCCAGAGTGCAGGGCACAGATAAACAGGTGTAAGTTAAAAGAAACCAGATTTAGCCTAGACACCAGGAAGAATTTCCTCATTGAGCAGTACAACAATGGAATCTATTCCCTGGGGCAGTTGTGGGCTCTCCCTGACAGGAGACATTCAAAAAGCATCTGGATAACCATCTGAGTGGGATGGCGTAAACTGGTGACCTGCAACTGCTGAGGTAGCCATTCTTACCAGGAAAGCAACAGGAGGGGTAAGGGTAAACCCCCTCCCTCTGCACCACAGCTGAACTGGACCCGACCCACCCTTCTCCATAGATTCCTCTTCTCTTTCATCCTCCTGCTTTGGCTCACAGATAACTAGGGGGTTTACTCTGGCTGCAGTTGTTGCTTTTTTTACCAGCAAGGGGAGCTCTGTAACACTTAAACTGGAGATCTGAGCCACTCCATCTGGACTTTGATTATAGTTTGTTAGCATGTTGCCCTTCTCCCCAGCAGCCCATACTCATCAGCTATCCAGGTAACTATGCTGCTAAAAAGACACCTTTTCTGGCTTTGATCTGCCTTTTCCCCCTGCTAGCAGTTCTTCTCTAAGAAGCATAAGCTAATCATACGGTGTAACAATGGGCATGTATTTCATTTTCACTGTGAAAGAAACAAGTGGGAGAAAGTTGACCGAGGGACATCTCATCGGCCAACTGGAACCTGGGTAATTTTCTAAATGCAAAGTAAACTACAGGCATTTGGTCAGATTCAAATTGCTTCACTATATGAATGTGTCATAGACCTTACAGCAAAATACTTTCCAATCACAGCTGAGAAATGCCATCATATTGTACTTTTCTAATAAAGCCTTTGCACATGTGCACAATTAAATGACTGCAAAAGTTCAGTGGGTAAAGCTTTTCCTAACTTCGTAACTCCATACAAGGAAGTCCTGCGCCTACTGAATTCCCCCTTGTCTTATTCTGGTTAAAACACCATTTATGTAAGGAAAGCAAAGGTTTTTTGTGTAAGGAAAGCAAAACACTGACTTTGAGAAAACCTACAGAAAGGAGAAGGGGAAGAGGAAGATCAAGGGCTTCTCCTATATGCTGTCCCTACATGGTGATCCCTGCTTCACTCTCATGTGGACTAGTAAAAGAACTGAGAGAAGCAAAGTTGACTGGGGGAAGATGTGGAGAGAGAAGATTGCCTTCTCACAGACAATCGCATTGCATACTAACATGTTCCTTGATATTAATATCCAAATGAAAGGTGGTCAGACAGTGAAGCAGTTAACTTTCATAATATCCAGTCCAATTTTTCTGTCACATTTTCAGACTGCCTTTCTGTCCCTTTCTCTTGTGTCGTGGTTACCACAACTGGCAGCTTGGTTCACAGTAACTAAGCACAATTCAAGCCTCCTTTCCGCAACTCAGTGTCCATCATATATGTGGGACCTCAGTTTGCAACCATTGGCCAAGCTGACTGAGGATAATGAGAGTCCAGCATGTTTGGGTGATGAGTTGGGGAAGTCTAATCAAAGCCATCCTGGGCATGCTTTGTATTCAGAACAACTGAAGTTAAATGCCTGGCATTTTAAGCTGAAAGATCAAGGGGTTGTAACACATACTCAGCTGAGATCTGTTGTCACCTGGATGGGACTAGGAGGTGGGGTAGGCTTGCTATTTTGCACAATACATTGGACTTTTGAGGGTTCAAGTCTGAACAAGGACCACAGCAGAGTTAAAGCCATCTTCTTCCCATCTCCATCCTGATAAGTCTCCTTGTGCTTGTACTACAGTAAAAAAGAATATTATGTCAGCTTTGCCCCTGAAAAAGTTTGTCACGTAAAGGAGCACAAAATTCTCTGTCTCTCATCCTCCAACTTCTAGTTTTAACATACAGCATGCATTTCTCTTCTAGAGAAAGACCTGGACCAGCAATTCATGATTCAGAATGTAGCTTGCTCTATCATGGATCAGCTCCACTGATGACACAATCCTATGCATGTTTAGATACAAAAAAGTCCAACAGCTCTGTGTTCCCAGTCATGCTGGCTGGAACATGCTGGAAGTTTTAAGCACTTCTCTCTCTAAACATGCATAGGATTAGCACCTAAATTTTGCAAGATCTGGACAAGTGTGTAGAAACAAATAATGTTGCCACACATACCCTCAAACATGCCACATATTTTATCCTCAGTTACTTTTCTCAGGGTAATGAGGTTGTAACTTGGGGAGCAGGGGAAACTTCAGGCCCAAGGAAAATGTACCTTTCCCCCCACCTCAGGCTTGGATCCTGGTCACCAGCATTTTACAATGGTCATGCATTCAGTTGAACATGCATTGTTGTTGTTAGTTGCGAAGTCGTGCCCAACCCATCGCGACCCCATGGATAACACTCTTCCAGGCCTTCCTGTCCTCCACCATCCCCTGGAGTCCACTTAAGCTCACAAAGACTGCTTCAGTGACTCCATCCAGCCACCTCATTCTCTGCCGTGCCCTTCTTCTCTTGCCGTCAATTTTTCCCAGCATTAGACTCTTCTCCAGGGAGTCCTTCCTTCTCATTAGGTGGTCAAAGTATTTGAGTTTCATCTTCAGTATTTGGCCTTCTAAGGAGCAGTCAGGGTTGATCTCCTCTAGGACTGACCAGTTTGATCACCTTGCTGTCCAAGGGACTCGCAGGAGTCTCCTTCAGCACCACAATTCAAAGGCCTCGATTCTTCGGTGCTCAGTCTTCCTTATGGTCCAACTTTCACAGCCATATATTGCAAGAACATGCATTAGAGTTGAATTATTTCTCCTCTTCCCATCCCCCATTGCCTCAAATCCACTGTCTAGAGAAGGGGAGGAGGAGAACTGGAAGACATCTACTGCACACCATTTTGAAAGGCATCTTAAGATGTTTAAGCAGGGCGCCAAAAACTGGTGTCTGGTAAATAAGAACAACTGGGAAGAGCTCACACCAGCCTTCCCAGATCTGTTGCTCTCCAGATGTGTTGGATTACAACTCCCATCATGCCCAGCATGACCACTAGATGCAATAGTCTAATTCATTACAAACCAGTTCTTCATCAGTTTCTAAGAAACTCCTGTAGGTAGCTCAGGAGTTTATTTAAGCTGAATGAAATGCATGAGTTAGCGATTACTATTGGATATGTTCTATGTCCAATAGTTAAGCATTCATTTTAGTGGAAGATGGTTTAAACTCTCCCATTAGAATCTGTTGTACTTGAAAAAACTGAACTCTGGCTAAATTGCACCACTATTCTTGTGGCAGTATGGACATGTAAACCAGTTGCTTGGGAACAATGATAGGAAGGTGCTGGTGTGTTCATACTCTGTTCGGGGTTTTCTGGTGGCTGGTTGGCCACTGTATACTTAATGAATGAGACATAAGATTCTGGCTTCTTCTAAATTTCCCAAAAGTGAGCTCATTACCCATGGCAACCATGCTCATACCTTCTAAACTCCCATCCCCATTTGTAAAAAAGGAATGATCACAGGAAAGTCCCATGAATGCCCCTCTAAGCCCATCTTGTTGGTACCAGCAAATTACAGCCAGTGATGAAGGAACATTGTTTAGGGTCTTCCTTCGCTGGAATGGAGCACCTTTGTGCACACAGCTATCCACGCCTAGGCTCCTGCTCCCCCATCTGAGCAGGCAGTTATCAGGACAGTAATCCCATGCCAGGTTCAGTCCTGCTTCCTCCTCCTCAGGAAATATGCATGGGGCAAACAGTCCTATAGTTCGCACTTTAAGAATGTCAAAACAGTCATTTCTTCCTCACGCAGATTCCAAAAACCTGATAGGTTTGCACTCTCACTCAAAATCACTACTTTGGATAAAAGGGGAACCATGTGATGTACTTTGCATTCTTTGTAATCAGAGGAATCAAGGCCTGGACAACACAGAAACAAGAGAAAGAGTCAATAGTAAAATCTGACAGAAACAAAAAGACAGCTGTTCCATTGTAGGATGCATCAAATGTGACAAAAGGGAAAGACTAAAAACCCTCCCCTTTCCAGACATAAGATATCCCCCACCCAACCGGATAAAACTACTACTGAGCGAGGAGGGTATCTCAGGCTCATCACGATTGACATAAGCCTCAATATTTGAGGAAGATATCGTTTCCACAAACGATGGTGGATTAACCAAAGAAAAAGGATAAACAGAAGGCCTTTGATGTCATCAGAAGTGCAATTAAAGGATTAAGGTTCCTTGAAACATTACAAAATTCCAAAACAAAAAGTATTTTTGTGTAGGAGTATTACATGTAAATTGCACGTAGACATTACACAAGTGCCATTTTTTAATGTTTTGTTTTTTAGTATTAATATGAATAATAAACTATTACAACAGAATACAATTACAAAAAATAGAAGAAAAATCAGCACAAAATGCCAAAAAAAAAATCCCACACACACTAAAAAAAAACCACTTAGTTCACCCCTCCACCAGGACCATGGCTGTATAATATTTTTTTGCCTTCATTTCTTTCTTTGCTTGTAGCTCTAACTTTCCGCTCTTTCAGGAATACCCCCTTTCATCCAAAATTGCCAATGGTCTTAGCCAATGGTTTAATACCCTTCCCTTTTATTAGTACATATTCAATAAACAAACCCCATATATCCTTAAAATCATTCTTCTTTATCAATCTTTTTTCACCCTAATCCCACATGTCAACTTATTATGAACGTCTATATTCCAAACCTCTTTATACCATTCAGTTAACTGAAGAGCCCATTTCTCCTTCCAATTCTTTGCTATGACTAGTTTTGCTGCTGTAATCAAATTTAATATTAATTCTTTAATATTCAATTTCCAGTTCTTTTTGTAAAATATTAACAGCAATGCTGTTTCAGGATCTGCTTCAGATTTACATTCAATATCTTACTAATCTCCTTAAAACAATGCATAATAAATATTCTAATTTATGTTGAAGATGTAAACAAAAAATGGGTACCTATTTCCATATGTGGTGGGATTATGAAAATATTAAGACATTTTGGATAATTGTTTTCAAGGGCATTTGAGAAGTGCCATAGGTACAAAGCATCACTGGATCCAGAGATGGCCACTAACTATAGACCTGTGGCCAACATCCCGTTTCTGGGCAAGGTGTGGGAGCGAGTGGTGGTGGGACAACTCCAAGCACTCTTGGATGAAACTGATTATCTGGATCCTTTTCAGTCAGGCTTCAGACCCGGGTACCGTACTGAATCTGCCTTGGTCGCCCTGTACGATGACCTGTGCAGGGAGAAGGACAGGGGGAGTGCATCCCTATTGGTTCTTCTGGACCTCTCGGCGGCTTTCGATACCATCGACCATGGTATCCTTCTGGATAGGCTAGCGAGATTGGGGGTTGGAGGCACTGCTTTGCAGTGGTTCCGCTCCTATCTCAATGACCGATTCCAGAAGGTGGTGCTGGGGGACCATGTCTCTGCGCCATGGCAGCTATGCCATGGAGTACCACAGGGCTCCATCCTATCCCCTCTGCTATTTAACATCTATATGAAACCGCTGGGAGAGATCATCAGGAGGTGTGGGCTGCGGAATCATCAATACGCTGATGATACCCAGCTCTACCTCTCGTTTTCCGCTAATCCAGGTGAGGCAGTGGCTGTGCTGAACCGGTGCTTGGCCGAGGTAATGGAATGGATGAGGGCCAATAAACTGAAACTCAACCCAGACAAGACGGAGGTCCTGTTGGTTGGCGGATCGGGCTTCGGAGAGGGTGGATTTGACCTGGTCCTGAATGGTGCAACACTCCCTCTTAGGGATAAGGTCCGCAGCTTAGGAGTACTCCTCGACCCGGAGCTTTCTTTGGAAGCTCAGGTGACAGCGGTGGCGAGGAGCGCCTTCCTTCAGCTTCGGCTGATTAATCAGCTGCGCCCCTACCTGGAGTACGACTGCCTGGCGACGGTGACACACGTGCTGGTGACTTCCCGCCTAGACTTCTGTAACGTGCTTTACGTGGGGCTTCCCCTGAAGACGGTCTGAACACTTCAATTGGTGCAAAATAGAGCTGCCAGGTTGCTGACGGGGACGGGGCGTTATGCTCACATGACTCCAGTCCTCCGTCAGCTTCACTGGCTTCCCATTGAAGCCCAGGCCCAATTCAAGGTGTTGATTATGACCTATAAAGCCCTAACCGGCTTGGGTCCTGGCTACCTGAACGAGCGCTTACGTCCGTATATGCCCGACCGCTCTTTGAGATCTGCAGGAGAGTCCCTTCTCCGGGAACCCTCCATGAAAGAAATTAGGAGAGTAAGTACTCGGAGGAGGGCTTTCTCTGCGGTGGCGCCCAACCTATGGAATTCACTCTCCAAAGAGGTCCGCCTGGCACCGTTGTTACTGGTTTTTTGGCACCAGGTAAAGACCTTTTTAATTTAAACATCATTTTAATTGTTAAAATATATGATCTGGCCAGGGCAACTTTCTTCTTCCTTCTCTTTTCTCCTCCTATATTATTTATTTACTGATTTTATACTGATAATTTTAATTTTATATTATTATGTTCGTAACTCAGTGTATTTTCTGTATTTTTGTATTTAATGGTAATGTATTATGTTCTATTGTATTTCAATGTATTTTATTGTGTTGTAAGCCGCCCCGAGGCTTTGGCAGGGGGCGGCATAGAAATGTTATAATAATAATAATAATAATAATTAGGTAATGCCATCTGTACATGTGCCAGACAAAGTGTGTTATGTATACTTAGTTTTCACATATGTTGATCTACAGAGAATTTACACAATTCCTACACAGATTTTCCATGTACAGATTTTGTAACATCTGATGTGGCCATGATAATCATCAGGAAAAAAAGTTATTACTTGCATAAAGTCATCTTCAGGGGACCTTCTCAGGTTGCTCCTTCTTTAGCATCCCCCAGGTGAGTTTTGGTGGATAGCTGCTAAAGAAATGTCTTTCTTTCCTGGTTGTGAAAGATCTTTCCCACTCGGTTCATTTGGCACTTCCATTACGCTTTTTTCATCAGGTAAAAAATGTTATTTATCACTCCAGGAATTCTAAGAGTTGCTAACAATCATTTTAGGACTTTTTTAAGAACAGCATTAAGTTCCCTGTATGGTTATTTTTATTGTTCCTTTAATTTCCTAAAGGACTACTTAATACTTAATCAAGAGTCATATAAGTAACAAACCTCTCACAGATCTCCCTTGAAGATCACTCATCAAGCACCATTCCTTCCAACTTTGCCCTTGCTCAGTCCTTTTGTTGCTGTTCTATGCCACCAAGATATCTCCAACTTTTTTTTCTGATTTATATCCTGCCCTTTCCTACAAAGAGCTCAAGGCAGCTTACATCATTCCTCTCCTCCATCTTATCCCCACAAAAACAACCCTGTGAGGTAGGTTGGGCTGAGAGTCTGTGACTGGCCCAAAGTCACCCTACTGGCTCCATGGCTGAGCGGGGACTCAAACCCAGATCGCCTGAGTCCCAGTCCCATGTTCTTAACCACACCACACTGGCTCTCTATGGCAACCCTACAGTATGAATGAGTGCCTGTCCAAAATGTCAAGGGTGTTTCCTCCTTTATGGAATCAAACCATCCCATATTTGGTCTTCCTCTTCTTCTGCCTTCTACTCTCTGTAGCTTTATTTTCTTCTCCAATTAGTCCTTCCCTATAATTAACAGATACGAAATAATGAACATGTACAGTTTGCCCTTCCTTTCCTGCAAGCATTCAGTAACTGGGATCTAAACATGGCAGGGGAGGATATTTTGAGCGTTTGAATTTTACAGTACTGCTCTGGTAAATCCAATAAAGCCTGTGCCAGCACAGTATACCATCCCTGCATTTTTCATTTCCCCAGAAAGAAAACAGAAGGGCCATAGCTCAGTGGGTAAAGCACATCCTCTGATTTAGGGCCCCCAATCAATTTGTAGAACTTCTGGTTTTAAAGAAGGCTCAGATAGTGCAAGATGGGAAAGACCCCTGCTGAGATAGTGGAGAATAGACCCATAGTTGCTAGGTCGGAGGTGCTGAACTTCCTTCAGCCAAGGGTCTTATCTGGCTTTGGAGAAGCTCATGAGACCAACATTCTTGAGTAGGGCCAAAGGGAAACAGGGTAGGACCAAATGTTCAAATGCACCAACATGTTTTAGTTGAAGGGCTCCATTCTACACATATATTTATGCAGGAAAAAAGTCTACAACTCCCTGCATGTCCATGCTGGAAGATGTAGGCTTTTCTCTGCTTGAACATGCGTAGGATGGACCCCTAGAGTTTTATTGCCAAAAGCTACCATATTTTTCGCTCTATAAGATGCACCTGACCATAAGATGCACCTAGTTTTTAGAGGAAGGATCCATGGAAAGCTTCCTGATAATCACAAGCACATTCCCCATCACTTCCCCATGGGCTTCATTAAAAGACGGGTTGCCATTTGAAAACACACACTGACCTGTGATTAACAGCTCTCACCTGTGCCAGAGGAGGGGGGCAGAGCAGGGCGCGCCAAGCGCGTGCTGGCCAGGTATGGTGCAGCCGGGCCGGCAGCATGCCGGCGGTGGTCTTCCGGGCAGCGCGGCCGCAGCAGCAGGTCTTCCCGGGCGGTGGGGGTGAGCAGTCCGTCTCTC
>NW_025335606.1:923-3946 GCF_004798865.1 Varanus komodoensis | reverse complement strand
TGGGGGTGAGCAGTTCCCAGGTGGTGGGGGTGAGCAGTCTGTCTCTCCGTGCGACCGGCGGGTTAAAGCCCGCAGCTGCTCCTCCTCCGCAGCAGGTCTTCCCGGGCAGTGGAGGTGAGCAGTCCGTCTCTCCATGCGACCGGCGGGTTAAATCCCGCGGCTCCTCCTCCTCCGCAGCAGGTCTTCCCGGGCGGTGGAGGTGAGCAGTACATCTCTCTGTGTGGCCGGCAGGTTAAAGCCCATGGCTCCTCCTCCTCTGCACCGCTCCCCCTGAGCGGCACAGCTCTCACCTGTGCTGGAGTGGGGGGGTGGAGCAGCACGCACCGAGCGCGTGCCGGCCAGGTGGTGCCACGTGGTGCAGGCGGGCCGGCAGCGTCCCGGGCATCGGGCACACACACATTCGCTCTATAAGACGCACAGACATTTCCCCTTACTTTTGAGGGGGGGGGAGTGCGTCTTATAGAGCGAAAAATACGGTAAGTCTTAGGAGAGATTTCAACCTTTTAGAGCAGGGGTCCGCAAACTTTTTAAACAGAGGGCCAGTTCACTGTCCCTCAGACGGTTGCGTGTGCATCAGTTAGTCTGGATCTGGTTGGAGATTTCAGATGTTTCATTCAAGAAAAAGTCTGTTCACAGACACAGGTGCTGCCAAAGATGGTTGCCATGTTGAGTGCATTATATGTCTCAGAGGGGAGAGATGCATAGAAATTAGTAAGGCTGTTTTCTTCGAACGAGTCCAAAAGTTCTGAGGCAGCCTGGGTAAATGACCTTGGTGGGCCATATCCGGCCCACTGGCCGTAGTTTGAGGACCCCTGTTTTAGAATGTCAAAAGAGAAAGAAAAGCTGTACAAAAGCTGGGAAACCACCAAACAATTGGTGATCAAGGGAAAGGGGTTGGGCCATGAGCGAGGGATGTGTCCTTCTTGCTGGACTGGAACACCAGGAGGGCCAGATTTGGTCAGCAGGATTAGGTGGACAAACTCTTTAAACTGGTTGAAAGCAGCTTTCCGTGCAAAATCAGGAAAAGCTGATCAGATGGGAGAGGTATTTACTGTCTGCAATCACAGGCTGTCACTCAACATGCAATGCCCACTGTGCTGGTGCTCCCTCGCTGTGCAAGTCTGCACCTCTCTACTCAGAGGAATGCTCTGTAGGACATACCTGGCCGGCCAGCATTAAGCCTGGGCAGGCTGGCCATGTTCCAAACACTGTCAGTGTTAATCAGAGCATTACACATGGCCAAGGACTGAGCCAATCTCCCAGCCAAACACTCATGTAGCCCAGCCCCCCAGGTTGGCAGGAGAATCGCCTATATTTAAATATAACAATCAGCAATAATGATGGGAATTTCAACCATCTGTGGAAGAGCAGCTGTTATCACTACCTGGTCAGCAGGGGTATAAGAGGCGACTCTGCCATGCACTCTGGATCGATTACCATTTTGCTGTGATTGAACTTTATTCTCCAGAATGAAATGTAGTTTTTTACCTCTCAGTCTTGTTGGGCTTAAACGGGCAAAGGGGACCACTTGGGTCCTTCAACTCCATTCCATTCCATTCAACATACAGATCCTGTACAGGATTGTAGCCTAAATTGGTTAAGCAACTAGCTGTTATTTCAGTCAGTTTTCTCTCTCCCAGCTTCATGCTTCACCAGGCCTGAAAAGCTGCTCATCATGAGTAGATTTCAGAAAAACATATTTAAAATACATATATAAGCAAGATTTTTTTCACCTTGCCAAGTAATCAGCAGCCACTGTTCAACCCATCTTGATAAGTGGATTAAAGCCACAGGCAGTCAGTTATTTTTAGCTTAGTCTGTTCTTAACTGTGTCCTAAATTAAGCTACTACTAAAGGAACAGGCAGCTTTTTAAAGATGAAACTGAAGAAGAAAGATGACTAAGAAACAGCTATGCTTAAATAGATACATTTCTATTTTACATTACTATATCATCCAATGGGTAAAGTTCTCTGAGCAGCTGACAGTTTTCCTTCTCTCTTTTTCTAAGAGTCTCAAAACGTTTGTACTGTAGCTCTTCTTTGAGGCCAGTAGGGGAAGAACTTTGAAAAGGAAAAGAAATCTAGAAAAGCATACATTTTAAAAACCAGATTGTGGACACCTGGCATACATTCAAGAAGCTTCATCCTGTGCATTTGAAAATGCTAAAACTCAGATTTGCACTGTTGTATGTTCATTTTCTGGTATATAAATATTCAGTGCTTTTTTTGTAATAAAAAAAAAAAAGGTGACTCACGTCCCCGCCGGCAGTAAGCACACACACCAATCCCAAGCCGAGCACCAAGCAGCAGTGGAGCAGTGTCCCAAGCAGCTATCTCTCATTATCAGATAGCAGACACAATATTTGCTGCTGAACTGCTACTCAAAATCACTTCGTAAAATCCATTGAAAAAAAAGGTGCCGGAACGCCATCCCAGTGCATTCTATGACAAAAAAAGCCCTGTAAATATTGATCATTTATTTTAAAAATCAACATGTTAACAGAATGATAGCCACTGCAAGCCCTTGTGGCTCTGGCCTCTTGGCAGAGCAGCAGAGGCACCGGCTGGGAGAGAGGGCTGAGTGGCCAGGGGACTGGCGAAGGCAAGGGAGGAGCTGGGCAGGGGAGCAGAGGGCCAGGAGCAGCGGAGAGGAAGGGGGCGGGGCCAGAGAGGCTAGAGGGGCCAGGAGGAAACGGGCAGGCGGGGCCACCGGCCTGAGGGACTCATAAGGCTGTGCTCAGCCACTGTCAGCCCTTTTGGCTCTGGCCTCTTGGCCTCATGGAGAACAGGTGAAGTTCCAGAGGACTGGAGGGTGGCATCAGTGGTCCCAATTTTCAAAAAGAGTAGTAGAAAGGACATGGGGAATTATGGACCGGTTAGCCTTATGTCCATTGCAGGAAAAACAATGGAAAGGCTCGTAATAGCGAGAGATCTAGTGATGCTAGATAGGGAAGGGAGGCTGACAGCCACACAACACGGCTTCCGCAAAAACAGGTCCTGCCAGACAAACCTTGTGGAATTCT